>NW_019246156.1:14844-270350 GCF_002742605.1 Olea europaea var. sylvestris
GGACTCGATTGACCTACCCAGCTTTGTTTGCCAGCAGATTCTGGCTTCGTTTCGTACTCCGAGGGGTCGGATCGGGTTACCTTATGCCTGCTTGATTCATAGGGTTGCTTTATTTTTGGGTGCTTCATTCCCCGAGGGTTCGACTTGTCGCATAGGACGTCCGATTGGACAGCAGACCATTCATCAGAGTCGATCCCATGTACTGTCATCTTCCTCTACCGCTCCGGCTGCGACCCCTGATGTTTTTGATCCTTTGGAGCCCTTTGATCCTATTACTGAGATTCTTACAGGGGTCTCCCGTGTGTTTCTCCCTCCTCATCCAGTTTTTTTTCTACTATGCCTCTTAGCTTTGCGTTTGCTTCGACATCTACTTCTACTCCGGAGGTGGCTTCTCTGCCCGTTGACCCCATGGTGACGCTTATGGGTCAGATGTCTACACTGATCGAGCAGCAGGCTCGTATGATAGCTGAGATCACGCAATTACGTGCTACTTCGGAGCGTCAGTCAGTCGAGATGTCTACGTTTCGTCGTGCTCTTGCTGTCTGTCAGCGTCAGTTGAGCTGGATTCGAGATCATTTGGAGGAGGGCACGAGTACTGAGAGTGGTTTTGATTCTTCCAGTGCTGGAGATGCTGCTTCTTAGTTCATTTTGTTGCTTTCGCTTTTCTTTGGCCCTTTGTGACAAAAAGGGGGAGTAGATTGATTGAGTTGATATGGAGTAGATTGCATAGATATCGGAGCTGCATAGATATTGGAGCAGATAATTATTTTTTGATAACTGTGATATAAAGTTGATGTATATATGTCATTTTATAACTAGATTAAGTTTTTGATGTTTTGGCAATCTTAATGTCTATTTTGGTGTTTTAGACATACATTATTATTGCTTCTTAATCTGGTTAATGATATATGCTTTATATCTTATCTATATTTACTGTTTCCATTTCACATGCTTTTTCACGTGGAATTTGAGTTTTGTTTTTCAGGAAGCAGGTTCAACAAGATATTGCGGATGTGATAGAATAGATTGGTAGTTTGGAGTCAATTTGTTTTTTATCCTTAACTGTCAAATGTGTTTTTGTCACAGAATGCCAAAGGGAGAGTTTGTTAGGAAAATATGTAATTGGCAAATCTGTGACCAAGGACCAAATTGTCAAAATTGTAAAGTCAAGGACCAAATTGTCAATGTCCAATAGTTCAGGGGCTAGAGTTGCAATTAACTAAAGTTTATAGGCTAGGTCTAGGGTTGTGTGGGATGCCTCGAAGATGCAACCGACGCTTTGATTTCGCTAAAGTCTCACCCTGACCTCGCTCGAGCCACAATTGCAGAACCAACTTTGCTAGACTCACGCTGAGCCATCGCTCGAGCGAAATGTACGTCGCTCGAGTCTCGCCAGTACCTCGCTCGAGCGATCGTGTTACCTAGCCAATTCTAATTTTAAATGCTCGTGAATGTTTGAGGCTCCACATTACCATATATCAACCTCTATATATACCAAATGTCCTATTCGTGTTCATTAACCTGAAAATTCACACTGAAAACACTTTGAATATTCTTTCAATTCCTTGGCAACCAAAAATCCAAATCATTCTCTCCAAGGATCAAAAGCCAAAGAAATCCTTCGTTGTTCTCATACCAATCTTTGGCTTGTTGAGTAAAAACATCAAATCCATAAACACCAAAACACCTGTCTCACAACTCCAATTAAACTTCCAGAGGATCATCAGTTTGAAGATCCAGGAAGGATTTGCTTGAAGAGCTGGAGTGCGTGGCGATTCACGGGAGGTAGAAATTATACAAGGCTGGGATTTAGCACGGATCTGCAAAATCCAGGAGGGTCTTGAGTTCATACAGCAAGGAGGTCAAAAAATTGAGAGTGTCAATGATGTCTGGCGTGCTGTAAGTTGGTTTCTACAACAGTGAATCTCTACTGGCTTGTGCCCGGAGTTTTTACCCAGTTGGGTTTCTCCGTACACATGTTTATTATGTTTTTACCACTTTAATTTATTTACTTGTCAATGGTAATCCAACATAGGTAGATAAAACACGTGAATTAATCTGGACAAATTATAATTTGTGTGACTTGTTGCATGAATTATTCAAAAAGTCTTTAATTCCGCAAGAACACCTATTCACCCCCCCTCTAGGTGTTAGTTGGGTCGAACGATAGGTTTCTCAACGTATCAGGGATTTCGACCGTTTGTGGAAGAACAAGCACATGCTTATTTGGAATGCTTGGATTGTCGGCGTTCGAAGAACTGAGTGTGACTTTTGCATACGCCATCCGTTTTGGGCCCATAAGTACATTTCGGAAAGGTAGCGACCCTTTTGAATTGAACTCACTGCTTCATCGTGGCATATGAGGGATTTCAGCCATTTGTGGAAGAACAAGCACTTGCTTATTTGGAACGCTTGGATTGTCGGCGTTCGAAGAACTGAGTGTGACTTTTGCAGGCGTTATCCGTTTTGGACCCATTAATACTTTTCGAAAAGGTAGCGACCCTCTTTTACATTGAACTAACCCTTTTCATTATGACATATCAGGGATTTCTGCCATTTGTAGAAGAACAAGTACTTGCTTATTTGGAATGCTTGGATTGTCGGCGTTCGAAGAACTGAGTGTGACTTTTGCAGGTGGTGGCCGTTTTGGGCCCGTAAGTACTTTTTGGAATGGTAGCGACCCTTTTACATTGAACTAACCCTTTTCATCATGATGTATCTGGGATTTCAACTGTTTGTGGAAGAACAAGCACTTGCTTATTTGGAACGCTTGGATTGTCGGCGTTCGAAGAACTGAGTGTGACTTATGCATACGCTATCCGTTTTGGGCCCATAAGTACATTTTGGAAAGGTAGCAACCCTTTTGGATTGAACTCACTGCTTTATCGTGACGTATGAGGGATTTCGGCCGTTTATGGAAGAACAAGCACCTACTTATTTGGAACGCTTAGATTGTCGACGTTTGAAGAACTGAGTGTGACTTTTGCATACGATCTCCGTTTTGGACACATAAGTACTTTTTGGAAAGGTATCGACACTTTTGGATTGAGCTAACCCTTTTCATCATGACGTATCAGGGATTTCGGCCGTTTGTGAAAGAACAAGCACTTGCTTATTTGGAACGCTTGGAATGTCGGCGTTCAAAGAACTGAGTGTGACTTTTGCAGGCGTTGTCCGTTTTAGGCCCATAAGTACTTTTCGAAAAGGTAGCAACCTTTTTGGATTGACCTAACTAGTTTACCGTGACGTATGAGGAATTTTGGCCATTTGTGGAAGAACTAGCACGTGTTTATTTGGAACACTTGGATTGTCGGCGGTCCAAGAACTGAGTATAACTTTTGCAAGCGATGGCCGTTTTGGGCCCATAAGTACTTTTTGGAAAGGTAGCGACCCTTTTGTATTGAACTAACCCTCTTCATCAAGATGTATCAGGGATTTCGATCGGTTGTGGAAGAAGAAGCACTTGCTAATTTGGAATGCTTGGATTGTCGGCGTTCGAAGAACGGAGTGTGACTTTTGCATACTGTCTCCGTTTTAGACCCATAAGT
Organism: Olea europaea var. sylvestris; assembly: GCF_002742605.1. Classification (NCBI taxonomy): domain Eukaryota; kingdom Viridiplantae; phylum Streptophyta; class Magnoliopsida; order Lamiales; family Oleaceae; genus Olea; species Olea europaea. The sequence continues at coordinate 18,393 of NW_019246156.1, forward strand.
ACTTTTCGAAACGGTAGCGACCCTTTTGGAGTGAACTCACTGCTTCGCCATGACGTATAAGAGATTTCGGCCGTTTGTGGTAGAATAAGTACTTATTTATTTGGAATGCTTGGTTGTCGGTGTTCGAAGAACTGAGTGTGACTTTGGCATATGCTGTCCATTTTGGGCCCATAAGTACATTTCAGAAAGGTAGCGACCCTTTTGGATTGAACTCCCTGCTTCACCATAACATTTGAGGGATTTCGATTGTTTGTGGAAGAATAAGCACTTGCTTACTTGGAACGCTTGGATTGTCGGCGTTCGAAGAACTGAGTGTGACTTTTGCATACGGTATCCGTTTTGGGCCCATAAGTACATTTCAGAAAGGTAGCAACACTTTTGGATTGAACCCACTACTTCGTCGTGACGTATGACGGATTTTTTCCATTTGTGGAAGAACAAGCACGTGTTTATTTGGAACGCTTGGATTGTCGGCGTTCGAAGAACTGAGTGTGACTTTTGCAGGCGATGTCCGTTTTGGGCCCCTAAGTACTTTTCAAAAAGGTATCGACCCTTTTGCATTGAACTAACCCTTTTCATCACGACGTATCAGGGATTTCAATCGTTTGTGGAAGAACAAGAACTTGCTTATTTGGAACGCTTAGATTGTCGACGCTATAAGAACTGAGTGTGACTTTTGCAGACAGTGGCCGTTTTGGGCCTATAATCTTTTTGAAAAGGTAGCGACCCCTTTGGATTAAACTCATTGCTTCGTCGTGATGTAAGAGGGATATTGGCCGTTTGTGGCAGAATAAACACTTGCTTATTTGGAACGCGTGGAATGTCGGCGTTCGAAGAACTGAGTGTGACTTCTGCATGCGGTGTCCGTTTTGGGCCCGTAAGTACTTTTTGGAAAGGTAGCGACCCTTTTGGATTGAACTAACCCTTTTCGTCACGATGTATCAAAGATTTCGGCCGGTTGTGGAAGAAGAAGCACTTTCTTATTTGGAATGCTTGGATTGTCGGCGTTCGAAGAATTGAGTGTGACTTTTGCGTACTGTCTACGTTTTGGACGCATAAGTACTTTTTGAAAAGGTAGCGACCCTCTTGGATTGAACTCACAGCTTCGCCATGACATATCAGGGATTTTGGCCGTTTGTGGAAGAACAAGCACTTGCTTATTTGGAACGCTTGGATTGTCGGCGTTCAGAGAACTGATTGTGACTTTTGTAGATGGTGGCTGTTTTGGGCCCATAATACTTTTTGGAAAGGTAGCAACCCCTTTAGATTGAAATCACTGCTTCGCCATGACGTATGAGGGATTTTGGCCATTTGGGGTATAACAAGAACTTGCTTATTTGGAACGCTTGGATTATCGGCGTTTGAAGAACTGAGTGTGACTTTTGCATATCGTGTCCGTTTTGGGCCCATAAGTACTTTTCGGATAGCTAGTGACCCTTTTGGATTGAACTAACCCTTTTGGTCACGATGTATCAGGGATTTTCGTCATTTGTAGAAGAACAAGAACTTGCTTATTTGGAACGCTTGGATTGTCGGTGTTCGAAGAACTGAGTGTGACTTTTGCAAACGGTGTTCGTTTTAGGCCCATAAATACATTTCGAAAAGGTACCGACCCTTTTGGATTGAACTCACTGCTTCGCCGTGACATATGAGGGATTTTGCCCATTTGTGGAAGAACAAGCACGTGTTTATTTGGAACGCTTGGATTGTGGGCGTTCGAAGAACTGGCTGTGACTTTTGCAGGCGGTGGCCGTTTTAGGCCCATAATACTTTTCGAAAAGGTAGCGACCCCTTTGGGTTGAACTCACTGCTTCGTCGTAACGTATGAGGGATTTTGGCCTTTTGTCGTAGAATAAGCACTTGCTAATTTTGAAAGCCTGGATTATCGGTGTTCGAAGAACTGAGTGTGACTTTTGCATACGGTGTCTGTTTTGGGCCCATAAGTACTTTTCGGAAAGGTAGCGACTGTTTTGGATTGAACTAACCCTTTTCATCACGATGTATTAGGGATTTCGGCTGGTTGTGGAAGAAGAAGTACTTGCTTATTTGGAACGCTTGGATTGTCGGCGTTCGAAGAACTAAGTGTGATTTTTGCATACTTTCTCCATTTCAGACCCATAAGTACTTCTCGAAAAGGTAGCGTCCCGTTTGGATTGAACTCACTGCTTCGCCGTGTTGAATACGGGATCTTGCCATTTTTCGAAGAACAAGCACGTGTCTATTTGGAACGCTTGGATAGTCGGCGTTCAAAGAACTGAGTGTGACTTTTGCAGGTGGTGTCCGTTTTGGGCCTCTAAATACTTTTTGAAAAGGTAGTGACCCTTTTTCATTGAATTAACCCTTTTCATCATGACGTATTGGGGATTTCGGTCGTTTGTGGAAGAACATAAACTTTTTTATTTGGAACGGTTGGATTGTTGGCGTTCGAAGAACTGAGTGTGACTTTTGCATACGGTGTCCGTTTTGGGCCCATAAATACATTTGAAAAAGGTAGCGACCCTTTTGGATTGAACTCACTGCTTCGCCATGACGTATCAGGGATTTCGACCGTTTGTGGAAGAACAAGAACTTGCTTATTTGGAACACTTGGAATGTCAGCGTTCGAAGAACTGAGTGTGACTTTTGCATACGGTGTCCATTTTGGGGCCATAAGTACATTTCAAAAAGGTAGCGACCCTTTTGGATTGAATCACTGCTTTGCCGTGACGTATGAGGCATTTCGGCTGTTTTTGGAAGAACAAGCACTTGCTTATTTGGAACGCTTGGAATGTCGACGTTCAAAGAACTGAGTGTGACTTTTGCAGGCGTTGTCCGTTTTGGGCCCATAAGAACTTTTTGGAAAGGTAGCAACCCTTTTGGATTGACCTAACTGGTTTACCGTGACGTATGAGGAATTTTTGCCATTTGTGGAAGAACTAGCACGTGTTTATTTGGAACGTTTGGATTGTCGGCGTTCCAAGAACTGAGTATGACTTTTGCAAGCGATGGCCGTTTTGGGCCCATAAATACTTTCTGGAAAGGTAGTGACCCTTTGGATTGAACTAACCCTCTTCCTCAAGATGTATTAGGTATTTCGACCGGTTGTGGAAGAAGAAGCACTTGCTAATTTGGAATGCTTGGATTGTCGGCGTTCGAAGAACTTATTGTGACTTTTGCATATTGTCACCGTTTTAGACCCATAAGTATTTTTCGAAATGGTAGCGACCCTTTTGGAGTGAACTCACTGCTTCGCCATGATGTATAAGGGATTTCGGCCATTTGTGGGAGAATAAGAACTTATTTATTTGGAACGCTTGGTTGTCGGCATTCGAAGAACTGAGTGTGACTTTGGTATATGCTGTCCGTTTTAGGCCCATAAGTACATTTCAGAAAGGTAGTGACCCTTTTGGATTGAACTCCCTGCTTCACCATAACATTCGAGGGATTTTGGTCATTTGTGGAAGAACAAGCACTTGCTTCCTTGGAACGCTTGGATTGTCGGCGTTCGAAGAACTGAGTGTGACTTTTGCATATGGTGTCCGTTTTAGGCCCATAAATACATTTCAAAAAGGTAGCGACCCTTTTGGATTGAACTCACTGCTTCGCCATGACGTATCAAGGATTTTTACCGTTTGTGGAAGAACAAGCACTTGCTTATTTGAAACGCTTGGATTGTCGGCGTTCAAAGAACTGAGTGTGACTTTTGCATACGGTGTCTGTTTTGGGCCCATAAGTACATTTCGGAAAGGTAGCGAACCTTTTAGATTGAACTCACTGCTTCGCCATGACGTATGAGGCATTTCGGCCGTTTGTGGAAGAACAAGCACTTGGTTATTTGGAACGCTTGGATTTTCGACGTTCAAATAACTGAGTGTGACTTTTACATACGGTCTCCGTTTTGGACCCATAAGTACTTTTCGAAAAGGTAGCGATGCTTGTGGATTGAACAAACCATTTTCATCATGATGTATCAAGGATTTCGACCATTTGTGGAAGAATAGGCACTTGCTTATTCGGAACGCTTGGATTGTCGGCGTTCGAAGAACTGAGTATGACTTTTGCAGGCGGTGGCCGTTTTAGGCCCATAAGTACATTTCAAAAAGGTAGTGACCCTTTTGGATTAAACTAACCCATTTCGTCATGACGTATCAGGGATTTCGGCTCGTTTGTGGAAGAATGAGCACTTGCTTATTTGGAACGCTTGGATGTCGACGTTAGAATAACTGAGTGTGACTATTACATACGCTGTCTGTTTTGGGCCCATAAGTACATTTTGAAAAGGTAGCAACCCTTTTGGATTGAACTGACTGCCTCACCATGACATATGAGGGATTTCGACCCTTTGTGGAAGAACAAGCACTTGCTTATTTGGAACGCTTGGTTGTCGGTGTTCGAAGAAATGAGTGTGACTTCTACATACGGTGTCCATTTTGGACCCATAAGTACTTTTTGGAAAGGTAGCGATGCTTTAAGATTGAACTCACTGCTTTGCCATGATGAATGAGGATTTTGGCCATTTGTCAAAGAACAAGCACGTGTTTATTTGGAATGCTTGGATTGTCGGCATTCGAAGAAATGTGTGTGACTTTTGCAGGCGGTGTCGATTTTGGGCCCATAACTACTTTTTGGAAAGGTAGCGACCCTTTTGCATTGAACTAAACCTTTTCATCATGATGTATCAGGGATTGAAGCCGTTTGTTGAAGAACAAGTACTTGCTTATTTGGAACGCTTGGATTGTCGGTGTTCGAAGAACTGAGTGTGACTTTTGCATACGGTGTCCATGTTGGCCCATAACTACTTTTTGGAAAGGTAGCGACCCTTTTAGATTGAACTAACCCTTTTCATCACGATGTATCAGAGATTTCGGTCGGTTGTGGAAGAAGAAGCACTTTCTTATTTGGAATGCTTGGATTGTCGGCGTTCGAAGAATTGAGTGTGACTTTTGCAGATGGTGGCCATTTTGGGCCCATAATACTTTTCGGAAAGGTAGCGACCCCTTTAGATTGAACTCAGTGCTTCACTATGACGTATGGGGGATTTTGGCCATTTGTGGAAGAACAAGCACGTGTTTATTTGAACGCTTGAATTGTCGATGTTCGAAGAGCTGAGTGTGACTTTTGCAGGCGGTGACTGTTTTTGGCCCATAAGTACTTTTCGAAAAGGTAGCGACCCTTTTGGATTGAACTAACCCTTTTCGTCATGAGGTATTAGGGATTTTCGCCGTTTGTGGAAGAACAAGCACTTGCTTATTTAGAACGCTTGGATTGTCGATGTTCGAAGAACTGAGTGTGACTTTTGCATACGGCGTCCGTTTTGGGACCCTAAGTACATTTCGGAATGGTAGCGACCCTTTTGGATTGAACTCACTACTTCGCCATGACGCATGACGGATTTTGGCCATTTATGGAAGAACAAGCACATGTTTATTTGGAATGCTTGGATTGTCGACGTTCGAAGAACTGAGTGTGACTTTTGCAGGTGATGACCGTTTTGGGCCCGTAAGTACTTTTCGGAAAGGTCGTGACCCTTCTGGATTGAACTAACCCTTTTCGCCATGACGTATTAGGGATTTTGGCCATTTATGGAATAACACACACTTCCTTATTTGGAACGCTTGGATTGTTGGCGTTTGAAGAACTGAGTGTGACTTTTGTATACGGCGTCCATTTTGGGCCCATAAGTACATTTCAGAAAGGAAGCGACCCTTTTGGGTTGAACTCGCTACTTTACCGTGACGTATGAGGGATTTTAGCCATTTGTGGAAGAACAAGCACGTGTTTATTTGGAATGCTTGGATTGTTGGCGCTCGAAGAACTGAGAGTGACTTCGGCAAGCGGTGACCGTTTTGGGCCCATAAGTACTTTTCAGAAAGCTAGCGACCCTTCTGCATTGAACTAACCCTTTTCATCATGACGTATCAGGAATTTGGACCATTTGGGGAAGAACAAGAACTTGCTTATTTGGAAGGCTTGGATTGTCTGCGTTCGAAGAACTGAGTGTGACTTTCGCATACGGTGTCCGTTTTGGGCCCATAAGTACATTTCGAAAAGGTACCGACCCTTTTGGATTAAACTCACTACTTCGTCGTGATGTATGAGGGATTTTGGCCATTTGTTGAAGAACAAGCACGTGTTTATTTGGAATGCTTGGATTGTCGAGGTTCGAAGAACTGAGTGTGACTTTTGCAGGCGGCGGCCGTTTTGGGCCCGCAACACTTTTTGAAAAGGTTGTGACCCCTTTGGATTGAACTCAATTCATCACCATGACGTATGAGAGATTTTGTCTGTTTGTGATACAACAAGCCCTTGATTATTTGGAACGCTTGGATTGTTGGCGTTCGAAGAACTGAGTGTGACTTTTGCATACGGTGTCCGTTTTGGGCCCATAAGTATTTTTCGAAAAGGTAGCGACCCTTTAGGAATGAACTAGCCCTTTTCGTCATGATGTATCAAAGATTTCAACTGATTGTGGAAGAAGAAGCACTTGCTTAATTGGAACGCTTGGATTGTCGACGTTCGAAGAACTGAGTGAGACTTTTGCATACGATCTCCTTTTTGACCCATAATACTTTTAGGAAAGGTAGCGACCCCTTTGGATTGAACTCATTACTTCGTCGTGATGTATGAGGGATTTTGTCCATTTGTGGCAGAAAAATCACTTCCTTATTTGGAACGCTTAGATAGTCGATGTTCGAGGAACTGAGTGTGACTTTTGCAGGCAATGGGCGTTTTGGGCCCATAAGTACTTTTCAAAAAGGTAGTGACCGTTTTAGATTGAACTCACTGCTTTGCCATGACGAATGAGGGATTTTGGCCATTTGTTGAAGAACAAGCACGTGTTTATTTAGAACGCTTGGATTGTCAGCGTTCGAAGAACTAAGTACGACTTTTGAGAGCGGTGTCTGTTTCGGGCCTATAATTACATTTTCGAACGGTAGCGACCTTTTGGATTGAACTCATTGCTTTACCGTAACATATGAGCAAATTTGGCTAGTTGTGGAAGAACAAGCACGTGTTTATTTGGAACACTTGGATTGTCGGCGTTCGAAGAACTGAGTGTGACTTTTGCAGGCGGTGGCCTTTTTGGGCCCATAAGTACTTTTCGAAAAGGTAGCGACCCTTTTGGATTGAACTAACACTTTCCGTGATGACGTATCAGAGATTTCGGCCGTTTGTGGAAGAACAAGCACTTGCTTATTTGGAACGCTTGGATTGTCGATGTTCGAATAACTAAGCGTGACTTTTTGCATAAGCTGTCTGGTTTGGGCCCATAAGTACAGTTTGAAAAGGTAGCGACCCTTTTGGATTGAACTCACTGCTTCGCCATGACGAATGAGGGATTTTGACAGTTTTTGGAAGAACAAGCACTTACTTATTTGGAATGCTTGGATTGTCGGCCTTCGAAGAAATGAGTGTGACTTTTGCATACGGTCTCCGTTTTGGACCCATAAGTACTTTTCAAAAAGGTAGTGATGCTTTTGGATTGAACTCATTGCTTTGCCATAACGAATGAGGATTTTGGCCATTTGTCGAAGAACAAGCACGTGTTTATTTGGAACGCTTGGATTGTCGACGTTTGAAGAACTGTGTGTGACTTTTAAAAGTGGTGTCCATTTTTGGGCCCAAAACTACTTTTCTAAAAGGTAGCGACCCTTTTGCATTTAACTAACCCGTTTCATCATAACGTATCAGGGATTTCGGCCGTTTGTGGAAGAACAAGCACTTGCGTATTTGAAATGCTTGGATTGCCGGTATTCGAAGAACTAAGTGTGACTTTTGCAAGTTGTGCCCGTTTTGGGCCATATGTACTTTTCGAAAAGGTAACGACCCTTTTGCATTGAGCAAACCCTTTTCATCATGACGTATCAGGGATTTCAGCCATTTGTGGAAGAACAAGCACTTGCTTATTTGGAACACTTGGATTGTCAACGTTCGAAGAACTGAGTGTGACTTTTGCATAAAGTGTCCGTTTTGGGCCCATAAGTGCATTTTGCAAAGGTAGCAATGCTTTTAGATTGAACTCACTGCTTCACCGTGACGTATGAGGGATTTTTGCCATTTGTGGAAGAACAGGCACGTGTTTATTTGGAACTCTTGGATTGTCGACGTTCGACGAACTGAGTGTGACCTTTGCAGGCGGTGGCCGTTTTGGGCCCATGAGTACTTTTAGGGAAGGTAGCGACCATTTTGGATTGAACTAACCCTTTTTGTCATGACGTATTAGCGATTTTGGCCGTTTGTGGAAGAACAAGCACTTGCTTATTTGGTACGCTTGGATTGTCGGCGTTTGTAGAACTGAGTGTGACTTTTGTATACGGTGTCCGTTTTGGGCCCATAAGTATATTTCGGAAAGGTAGCGACCCTTTTGGATTGAACTCACTGCTTTACCGTGACGTATGAGGGATTTTGGCCATTTTTGGAAGAACAAGCACTTGCTTATTTGGAACGCTTGGATTGTCGACGTTGGAAAAACTGTGTGTGACTTTTGCATACGGTTTTCATTTTGGATCCATTAGTACTTTTCGAAAAGGTAGCGACCCATTTGGATTGAACTCACTACTTCGCCATAATGAATGAGGGATTTTAGCCGTTTGTTAAAGAACAAGCACGTGTTTATTTGGAACGCTAGGATGGTCGGTGTTCGTAGAACTGAGTGTGACTTTTGCAAGTGGTGTCAGTTTTGAGCCCATAAGTACTTTTCGAAAAGGTAGCGATCGTTCTGCATTGAACTAACCCTTTTCATCATGACATATCAGGGATTTTGACTGTTTGTGGAAGAACACGCACTTGCTTATTTGGAACGCTTGGATTGTCGACGTTAGAAGAACTGAGTGTGACTTTTGCATACGGTGTCCATTTTGGGCATATAAGTTTATTTCGGCAAGATAGCAACCCTTTTAGATTGATCTCACTACTTTGCGATGACGTATGATGGATTCTGGCCATTTGTGGAAGAAAAAGCACTTGCTTATTTGGAACGCTTGGACTGTCGGCATTCGAAGAACTGTGTGTGACTTTTGCATACGGTCTCCATCTTGGACCCATAAGTACTTTTTAAAAAGGTAGCGACCCCTTTGGATTGAGCTCACTACTTCACCATGACGAATGAGGGATTTTGGCCATTTGTCGAAGAACATGCACGTGTTTATTTGGAACGTTAGGATTGTCGATGTTCGTAGAACTGAGTGTGACTTTTGCAAGCGGTGTCCGTTTTGGGCCCATTAGTACTTTTTAGAACGGTAGCCACCCTTCTGCATTGAACTAACCCTTTTCATCATGACGTATCAGGGATTTCAATGATTTGTGGAAGAACAAGCACTAGCTTATTTGGAACGCTTGGATTGTCGACGCTCAAAGAACTGAGTATGACTTTTGCATACGGTGTCCATTTTGGGCCCATAAGTACATTTTGAAAAGGTAGCGACCCTTTTGGATTGAACTCACTGCTTTATTGTAACGTATGAGGGATTTTGGCCATTTGTGGAAAAACAAGCACGTGTTTATTTGGAACGCTTAGATTGTCGACGTTCGAAGAATTGAGTGTGACTTTGGCAAGCGGTGGTCGTTTTGGGCCCATAAGCACTTTTCAAAAAGGTAGCGAGCCTTCTGTATAGAACTAACCCTTTTTATCATGACGTATTAGGGATTTCAGCCATTTGTGGAAGAACAAGCACGTGCTTATTTGGAACGCTTGGATTGTCGATGTTTGAAGAACTGAGTGTGACTTTCACATACGGTATCCATTTTAGGCTCATAAGTACATTTTGGAAAGGTACCGACCCTTTTAGATTAAACGCACTGCTTCGCCGTGATTTATGAGGGATTTTGGCCATTTGTTGAAGAACAAGTACGTGTTTATTTTGAAAGCTTGGATTGTCGACGTTCAAAGAACTGAGTGTGACTTTTGCAGGCGGTGGCCGTTTTGGGCCCGTAATACTTTTCGAAAAGGTAGCGACCCCTTTGGATTGAACTCACTACTTCACCATGACGTATGAGAGATTTTGGCCGTTTGTGGCTGAATAAGCACTTGCTTATTTGGAATGCTTGGATTGTCGACGTTCGACGAACTGAGTGTGACTTTTGCATACGGCCTCCGTTTTGGAACCATAAGTACTTTTCGAAAAGGTAGTGTTGCTTTTGGATTGAACTGACTGCTTTACCGTGACGTATGAGGGATTTCGGCCGTTTGTGGAAGAACAAGTACTTACTTATTTGGAACGCTTAGATTGTCAGCGTTCGAAGAACTGAGTGTGACTTTTGCATATGATCTCTGTTTTGGACCCATAAGTACTTTTCAAAAAGGTATCGACACTTTTGGATTGAGCTAACCCTTTTCATCATAACGTCTCAGGGATTTCGGCCGTTTGTGGAAGACCAAGCACTTGCTTATTTGGAACGCTTGGATTGTCGGCGTTCGAAGAACTGAGTGTGACTTTTGCAGGTGTTGTCCGTTTTGGGCCGATAAGCACTTTTCGAAAAGGTAGCAACCCTTTTGGATTGACCTAACTGGTTTACCATGATGTATGAGGAATTTTGGCCATTTGTGGAAGAACTAGCACGTGTTTATTTGGAACGCTTGGATTGTCGGTGTTCGAAGAACTGAGTGTGACTTTGTCAAGCAGTGGCCGTTTTGGGCCCCTAAGTACTTTTCGAAAAGGTATCGACCCTCTTGCATTGAACTAACCCTTTTCATCATGACGTATCAGGGATTTTAGCCGTTTGTGGAAAAATAAGAACTTGCTTATTTGGAACGCTTAGATTGTCGGTTTTTGAAGAACTGAGTGTGACTTTTGCAGACGGTGGCCATTTTGGGCCCATAATACTTTTCGGAATGGTAGCTACCCCTTTGGGTTGAACTCACTGCTCTGCCATGACGTATGAGGGATATTGGCCGTTTGTGGCAGAATAAGCACTTGCTTATTTGGAACGCTTGGATTGTCGGTGTTCAAAGAACTGAGTGTGACTTTTTCATACGGTGTCCGTTTTGGGCCCATAAGTACTTTTTGGAAACGTAGCGAACCTTTTGGATTGAACTAACCCATTTCGTCACGACGTATCAGGGATTTTGACCGATTGTGGAAGAAGAAGCACTTGCTTATTTGGAATGCTTGGACTGTCGGTGTTCGAAGAACTGAGTGTGACTTTTGCATACTGTCTCCATTTTGGACCCATAGGTACTTTTCGAAATGGTAGCGACCCTTTTGGATTGAACTCATAGCTTTGCCATGACATATCAGGTATTTCGACCGTTTGTGGAAAGCACTTGCTTCTTTGGAACGCTTGGATTGTCGGCGTTCAAAGAACTGATTGTGACTTTTGCAGGCGGTGGCCGTTTTGGGCCCACAATACTTTTCGAAAAGGTAGCAACCCCTTTGGATTGAAATCACTGCTTCACCATGACGTATGAGGGATTTCGTCCATTTGTGCAAGAACAAGCACTTGCCTATTTGAAACGCTTGGATTGTCGGCGTTCGAAGAACTGAGTGTGACATTTGAAGGCGGTGGCCATTTTGGACCCACAAGTACTTTTCGGAAAGGTAGCGACGCTTTTGGATTGAACCCACTGCGTCACCGTGGCGTATGAGGGATTTCGGCCGTTTGTGGAAGAACAAGCACTTACTTATTTGGAATGCTTAGATTGTCGGCGTTCAAAGAACTGAGTGTGACTTTTGCATACCGTCTCCATTTTGGATCCATAGGTACTTTTGCAGGCGGTTTTCATTTTGTTCAAATATGTAGTTTTTGGAAAGGTAGCTACCATTTCGCATTAAACTAACCCTTTTCATCATGACATATGAGGGATTTTGGTCATTTGTGGAAGAACAAGCATGTGTTTATTTGGAATGCTTGGATTGTGGTCGTTTGAAGAAATGGGTGTGACTTTTGTAGGCGGTGGCCGTTTTGGGCCCATAATCGTTTTCGAAAAGGTAGCGACCCCTTTGGATTGAACTCACTGCTTCGCCATGAAGCATGAGTGATTTAAGCCGTTTGGGGCAGAACAAGCACTCGCTAATTTTGAAAGCTTGGATTGTCGGTGTTCGAAGAACTGAGTGTGACTTTTCCATACGGTGTCCGTTTTGGGCCCATAAGTACTTTTCAAAAAGGAAGCGACCCTTTTGGATTGAACTAATCCTTTTCATCACGATGTATTAGGGATTTCGACCGGTTGTGGAAGAAGAAGCACTTGTTTATTTGGAACGCTTGGATTGTCGGCATCCGAAGAACTAAGTGTGATTTTTGCATACTGTCTCCATTTTGGACCCATAAATACTTCTCGGAAAGGTAACGACCCATTTGGATTGAACTCACTGCATTGCCGTGATGAATATGGGATCTTGGCAATTTTTCGAAGAACAAGCACGTGTCTATTTGGAACGCTTGGATAGCAGCGTTCAAAGAACTGAGTGTGACTTTTGTAGGCAGTGTCCGTTTTGGGCCTCTAAGTACTTTTCGAAAAGGTAGTGACCCTTTTTCATTGAACTAACCCTTTTCATCATGATGTATTAGGGATTTCAGCTATTTGTGGAAGAACATGAACTTGCTTATTTGGAACGCTTGGGTTCTCGAGGTTCGAAAAACTGAGTGTGACTTTTGCATACGGTGTCCGTTTTGGGCCCATAAATACATTTTGAAAAGGTAGCGACCCGTTTGGATTGAACTCACTGCTTCACCATGACGTATCAGGGATTTCGACCATTTTTGAAAGAACAAGCACTTGCTTATTTGGAACGCTAGGATTGTCGGCATTCGTAGAATTGAGTGTTACTTTGGAAAGCGGTGATCGTTTTGGGCCCATAAGTACTTTTCGAAATGGTAGCGACCCGTCTACATTGAACAAACCCTTTTCATCATGACGTATTAGGGATTTTGGCCATTTGTGGAAGAACAAGTACTTGCTTATTTGGAACGCTTGGATTGTCGACGTTTGAAGAACTGAGTGTGACTTTCGTATACGGTGTCCGTTTTGGGCCCATAAGTACATTTCGGAAAGGTACCGACCCTTTTGGATTAAACTCACTGCTTCGCTGTGACGTATGGGGGATTTTGGCCATCTGTTGAAGAACAAGAACGTGTTTATTTTGAAAGCTTGGATTGTCGACGTTCGAAGAACTGAGTGTGACTTTTGCAGGCGGTGGCCGTTTTGGGCCCGTAATACTTTTTGAAATGGTAGTGACCCCTTTGGATTGAACTCACTGCTTCACCATGATGTGTGAGAGATTTTGGCCGTTTGTGGCAAAACAAGCACTTGCGTATTTGGAACGCTTGGAATGTCGACGTTCGAAGAACTGAGTGTGACTTTTGCATGCTGTGTCTGTTTAGGGCCCATAAGTACTTTTCGAAAAGGTAGCGACCCTTTTTGGATTGAACTCACTGCTTTGTCGTGACGAATGAGGGATTTTGGCCAATTGTTGAAGAACAAGCATGTGTTTATTCAGAACGCTTGGACTGTCGGCGTTCGAAGAACTGGGTATGACTTTTGCGAGCGGTGTCCGTTTTAGGTCCATAAGTACTTTTCAAAAAGGTAGCGACCTTTCTGCATTGAGCTAACCCTTTTCATCATGATGTAGCAGGGATTTCGATCGTTTGTGGAAGAACAAGCACTTGCCTATTTGGAACGGATGGAATTTTGGCGTTCGAAGAACTTAGTGTGACTTTTGCATACGGTGTCCGTTTTGGGCCTATAAGTACTTTTTGGAAAGGTAGCGACCCTTTTGGATTGACCTCACTGCTTCGCCATGACGTATGAGGAATTTAGGCCATCTGTGAATGTACAAGCACTTGCTTATCTGGAACGCTTGGATTGTCAGCGTTCGAAGAAATGAGTGTGACTTTTGTATATGGTCTCCGTTTTGGACCCATAAGTACTTTTCAGAAAGGTAGTGATGCTCTTGGATTGAACTTACTGCTTCACCGTGACGAATGAGGATTTTGGCCATTTGTCAAAAAACAAGCACGTGTTTATTTGGAACCCTTGGATTGTTGGCGTTCGAAGAAATGTGTGTGACTTTTGCAGGCGGTGTCCGTTTTTGGCCCATAAGTACTTTTTGAAAAGGTAGCGACCCTTTTGCATTGAGCAAACCCTTTTCATCATGATGTATCAGGGATTTCGGCCTTTTGTGGAAGAACAAGCACTTGTTTATTTGGAACGCTTGGATTGTCGACGTTCGAAGAACTGAGTGTGACTTTTGCATACAGTGTCCGTTTTGGGCCCATAAGTACATTTTGGAAAGGTAGCGATGCTTTTGGATTGAACTCACTGCTTCGACGTGACGTATGAGGGATTTTGGGCATTTGTGGGAGAACAAGCACGTGTTTATTTGGAACGCTTGGATTGTCGACGTTCAAAGAACTGAGTGTGACTTTTGTAGGCGGTGGCCGTTTTAGGCCCATAAGTACTTTTCAGAAAGGTAGCGACCCTTTTGGATTTAACTAACCCTTTTCGTCATGACGTATTAGGGATTTCGGCCGTTTGTGGAAGAACAAGGTCTTGCTTATTTGGAATGCTAGGATTGTCGGCGTTCGAAGAACTAAGTGTGACTTTTGCATAAGGTGTTTATTTTGGGCCCATAAGTACATTTCGAAAAGTTAGCGACCCTTTTGGATTGAATTCTCTGCTTTGCCATGACGTATGAGGGATTTTGGCCCTTTTTGGAAGAACAAGCACTTGCTTATTTGGAACGCTTGGATTGTCTGCGTTGGAAGAACTGTGTGTGACTTTTGCATACGGTCTCCATTTTGGACCCATTAGTACTTTTCGGAAAGGCTTTTGGATTGAACTCAGTACTTCACCATAATGAATGAGGGATTTTAGCCATTTGTTGAAGAACAAGCACGTGTTTATTTGGAACGCTAGGATGGTCGGCGTTCGTAGAACTGAGTGTAACTTTTGCGAGCGGTGTCCATTTTGAGCCCATAAGTAATTTTCGAAATGGTATTGACCCTTTTGCATTGAACTAACCCTTTTCGTCATGACGTATCCGGGATTTCGACCATTTGTGGAAGAACAAGCACTTGCTTATTTGGAATGCTTGGATTGTCGGCGTTTGAAGAACTGAGTGTGACTTTTGGAAACGGTGTCCATTTTGGGCATATAAATACATTTCGAAAAGATATCAACCCTTTGGGATTGAACTCACTGCTTCACGATGATGTATGGGGGATTCTGGCCATTTGTGGAAGAACAAGCACTTGCTTATTTAGGACGCTTGGATTGTCGGCGTTCGAAGAACTGTGTGTGACTTTTGCATACGGTGTCCATTTTGGGCCCATAAGTACATTTCAAAAAGGTAGCGACCCTTTTGGATTGAACACTACTTCACCATGATGAATGAGGGATTTTGGCCATTTTTCGAAGAACAAACACATGCTTATTTGGAACGCTAGGATTGTCGGCGTTCGTAGAATTAAGTGTGACTTTTGCAAGCGGTGTCCGTTTTGGGCCCATTAGTACTTTTTAGAAAGGTAGCGACCCTTCTGCATTGAACTAACCCTTTTCATCATGATGTATTAGGGATTTCAACGATTTGTGGAAGAACAAGCACTAGCTTATTTGGAATGCTTGGATTGTCGACGTTCGAAGAACTGAGTGTGACTTTTGCATACGATGTCCGTTTTGGGCTCGTAAGTACATTACGGAAAGGTAGCGACCCTTTTGGATTGAACTCACTACTTTACCGTAACGTATGAGGGATTTTGGCCAGTTGTGGAAGAACAAGCACGTGTTTATTTGGAACACCTGGATTGTCGACGATCGAAGAATTATGTGTGACTTTGGCAAGCGGCAGCCGTTTTGGGCCCACAAGTACTTTTCAGAAAGGTAGCGACCCTTTTGCATTGAAATAACCCTTTTCATCATGACATAATAGGGATTTTAGCCGTTTGTCGAAGAACAAGCACTTGCTTATTTGGAACGCTTGGATTGCCGGCGTTCGAAGAACTAAGTGTGACTTTCGTATACGGTGTTCGTTTTGGGCTCATAAGTACATTTCGGAAAGGTACCGACCCTTTTGGATTAAGCTCACTGCTTCGCCATGACGTATGAGGGGTTTTGGCCATCTGTTGAAGAACAAGCACATGTTTATTTGGAATGCTTGGATTGTCGACGTTCGAAGAACAGAGTGTGACTTTTGTAGGTGGTGGCCGTTTTGGGCCCGTAATAATTTTTGAAAAGGTAGCGACCCCTTTGGATTGAACTCACTACTTCACCGTGACATATGAGAGATTTTGGCCATTTGTGGCAGAACAACCATTTACTTATTTGGAACGCTTGGATTGTCGGCGTTCGAAGAACTGAATGTGACTTTTGCATACGGTGTCCATTTTGGGCCCATAAGTACTTTTCAGAAAGGTAGGGACCCTTTTAGATTGAACTAACTCTTTTCACCCGGATGTATTAGGGATTTCGATCGATTTTGGAAGAAGTACTTGCTTATTTGGAACGCTTGGATTGTCGGCGTTCGAAGAACTGAATGTGACTTTTGCATACAGTGTTCGTTTTCGGCCCATATGTATATTTCGAAAAGGTAGCGACCTTTTTGAATTGACCTCACTGCTTCGCCATGACGTATGAGGGATTTTGACCGATTGTGAATGTACAAGCATGTGCTTATTTGGAACGCTTGGATTGTCGGTGTTCGAAGAAATGAGTGTAACTTTTGCATACGGTCTCCGTTTTGGACCCATAAGTACTTTTCGAAAAAGTAGCGATACTTTTGGATTGAACTTACTGCTTCACTGTGACAAATGAGGATTTTGTCCATTTTTTGAAGAACAAGCACGTGTTTGTTTCGAATGCTTGGATTGTTGGCGTTCGAAGAACTGTGCGTGACTTTTGCAGGCGGTGTCCGTTTTGGGCCCATAAGTACTTTTCGAAAAGGCAACGACCCTTTTGCATTGAACAAGCCCTTTTCATCATGATATATCAGGGATTTCGACCATTTGTGGAAGAACAAGCACTCGCTTATTTGGAACGCTTGAATTGTCGACGTTCAAAGAACTGAGTGTGACTTTTGCATACGGTGTCCATTTTGGGCCCATATGTACGTTTTGGAAAGGTAGCGACCCTTTTGGATTGAACTCACTGCTTCGCACTCATGTATGAGGGATTTTGGCCATTTGTGGAAGAACAAGCAAGTGTTTATTTGGAACGCTTAGATTGTCGACGTTCGAAGAACTGAGTGTGGCTTTTGCAGGCGATGGCCGTTTTGGGCCCATAATACTTTTCAGAAAGGTAGCGACCCCTTTGGATTGAACTCACTGCTTCACCGTGACGTATGAGGGATTTTGGCCTTTTGTGGTAGAACAAGCACTTGCTTATTTGGAACGCTTGGATTGTTGGCGTTCGAAAAAATTAGTGTGACTTTTGAATACGGTCTCCGTTTTGGACCCACAGTACTTTTTGAAAATGTAGCGATGCTTTTGGATTGAACTTACTACTTCGTCATGACGAATGAGGATTTTGGCCATTTGTCAAAGAACAAGAACGTGTTTATTTGGAACGCTTGGATTGTCGGCGTTCAAAGAACTGTGTGCGACTTTTGCAGGCGGTGTCCGTTTTGGGCCCATAAGTACATTTCGGAAAGGTAGCTACCCTTTTGCATTGAACTAACCCTTTTTACCATGACGTATCAGGAATTTCGACAGATTGTGGAAGAACAAGCAGTTGCTTATTTGGAACGCTTGGATTGTCGGCATTCGAAGAACTGAGTGTGACTTTTGTAGGCGGTGTCCATTTTGGGCCCATGAGTACTTTTCGAAAAGGTAACTACCCTTTTGCATTGAACAAACCCTTTTCATCATGATGTATCTGGGATTTCCGCCATTTGTGGAAGAATAAGCACTTGCTCATTTGGAACGCTTGGATTGTCGACGTTTGAAGAACTGAGTGTGACTTTTGCATACGGTGTCCGTTTTGGGCACATAAGTACCTCTCGAAAATGTAGCGACCCTTTTGGATTGAACTAACACTTTTCGTCACGATGTATCAGGGATTTCGGCCAGTTATGGAAGAAGAAGCACTTGTGTATTTGGAACGCTTGGATTGTCGGTGTTTGAAGAACTGAGTGTGATTTTTGCACACGGTCTCCATTTTGGACCCATAAGTTCTTTTCGGAAAGGTAGCAACCCTTTTAGATTGAACTCACTACTTCACCGTGACAAATGCAGGGTTTTGGCCATTTGTCGAAGAACAAGCACGTGTTTATTTTGAATGCTTAGCTTGTCAGCGTTCGAAGAACTGAGTGTGACTTTTGCAGGCGGTGTCCATTTTGGGCCCATAAGTACTTTTTGGAAAGGTAGTGACCCTTTGGACTGAACAAACCTTTTCATCATGACGTATTGGGGATTTCGATCGTTTGTGGAAGAATAAGCACTTGCTTAATTGGAACGCTTGGATTGTCGGTGTTCGAATAACTGAGTGTGACTTTTGCATATGGCGTCCATTTTGGGCCCATAAGTACATTTCAGAAAGATAGCGACCCTTTTGGATTGAACTCACTGCTTCATCCAGACGAATGAGGGATTTTGGCCATTTGTCGAAGAACAAGCACGTGTGTATTTGGAATGCTTGGATTGTTGGCGTTCCAAGAACTGTGTGTGACTTTTGCAAGCGATTTTTGTTTTGGGCCCATATGTACTTTTCGAAAAGGTAACGACTCTTTTGCATCGAACTAACCCTTTTCATCATGACTTCTTAGGGATTTTGACCGATTGTGTAAGAACAAGCACTTTTTAATTGCAATGGTTAGATTGTCGACGATCAAAGAACTGAGTGTGACTTTTGCATATGGTGTCCGTTTTGGGCCTCTAAGTACATTTCGGAAATATAGCAACCCTTTTGGATTGAACTCACTATTTTACCGTGACGTATGAGGGATATTGGCCATTTGTGGAAGAACAAGCACTTGCTTATTTGGAACGCTTGAATTGTCGGCATTTGAAGAACTATGTGTGACTTTTGCATACGGTGTCCGTTTTGGGCCCATAAGTACATTTCGAAAAGTTACCAACCCTTTTGGATTGAACTCACTGCTTCACCGTGATGTATGATGGATTTTGGCTTTTTGTTGAAGAACAAGCACTTGTTTATTTGGAACGCTTGGATTGTCTACGTTCGAAGAACTGAGTGTGACTTTTGCTGGCGATGGCCGTTTTGGGTCCATAATACTTTTCAGAAAGGTAACGACCCCTTTGGATTGAACTCACTGCGTCATCGTGACGTATGAGGTATTTTGGCCATTTTGGAAAGGTAGCGACCCTTTTACATTGAACTAACCCTTTTCACCATGACGTATCAGGGATTTTGACAGATTGTGGAAGAACAAGCAGTTGCTTATTTGGAACGCTTGGATTGTCGTCGTTTGAAGAACTGAGTGTGACTTTTGCAGGCGGTGTCCATTTTGGGCCCATAAGTACTTTTCGAAAAAGTAACGACCCTTTTGCATTGAACAAGCCCTTTTCATCATGTCGTATTTAGGATTTCAGCCATTTGTGGAAGAACAAGCACTTGCTCATTTGGAATGCTTGGATTGTTGGAGTTCGAAGAATTGAGTGTGACTTTTGCATACGGTGTCCGTTTTTGGCCCATAAGTACTTTTCGAAAATGTAGCGACCCTTTTGGATTGAACTAACACTTTTTGTCACGATGTATCAGGGATTTCGGTCAGTTGTGGAAGAAGAAGCACTTTCTTATTTGGAACGCTTGGATCATCGGTGTTTGAAGAACTGAGTGTGAGTTTTGCACACGGTCTCCATTTTGGACCCATAAGTTCTTTTCGGAAAGGTAGCAACCCTTTTAGATTGAACTCACTACTTCACCGTGACAAATGCAGGGTTTTGGCCATTTGTCGAAGAACAAGCACGTGTTTATTTTGAATGCTTAGCTTGTCAGCGTTCGAAGAACTGAGTGTGACTTTTGCAGGCGGTGTCCATTTTGGGCCCATAAGTACTTTTCGAAAAGGTAGCAACCCTTTTGCATTGAACTAACCCTTTTCATCATGACGTATAAGGAATTTCAGCCGTTTGTGGAATAACAAGCACTTGCTTGTTTGGAACGCTTGGATTGTCCGCGTTCGAAGAACTGAGTGTAACTTTTGTATACGGTGTCCATTTTGGGCCAATAAGTACATTTCAAAAAGGTATCGACCCTTTTGGATTGAACTCACAGCTTCATCGTGAAGTATGAGGGATTTTGGCCATTTGTGGAAGAACAAGCACGTGTTTATTTGGAACGCTAGGATTGTCGGCGTTCTAAGAACTGAGTGTGACTTTTGCAGGCGATGGCCAATTTCGGCCCATAAGCACTTTTCGGAAAGGTAGCGATCCTTTTGGATTGAACTAACCTTTTTCGTCATGACGTATCAGGGATTTCGGCCGTTTGTGGAAGAACAAGTATTTTCTTTTTTGGAATGCTTGGATTGTCGGCGTTTGAAGAACTGAGTGTGACTTTTACATACGCTTGGATTGAACTCCCTGCTTCGTCGTGACATATGAGGGATTTCGACCGTTTATGGAAGAATAAGGCCTTGCTTATTTGAAACGTTTGGATTGTCGGCGTTCGAAGAACTGAGTGTGACTTTTGCATACGGTCTTTGTTTTGGACCCATAAGTACTTTTCGGAAAGGTAGCGACCCTTTTGGATTGAACTACTGCTTCGTCATGACGAATGTGAGATTTTGTCCATTTTTCGAAGAACAAGCACGTGTTTATTTGGAACGCTTGGATTGTCGGCGTTCGAAGAACTGAGTTTGACTTTTGCAAGCGGTATTTGTTTTGGGCCCATAAGTTCTTTTCGGAATGGTAGCAACCCTTTTGCATTGAACTAACCCTTTTCAGCATGACATATCAGGGATTTTAGCCGTTTGTGGAAGAACAAGCACTTGCATATTTGGAACGCTTGGATTGTCGACGTTCGAAGAACTGTGTGTGACTTTTGCATACAGTCTCCATTTTAGACCCATAAGTACTTTTCAGAAAGGTAGCGACCCTTTTTGATTGAACTCACTACTTCACCATGACGAATGAGGGATTTTGCCCATTTGTCGAAGAACAAGCACGTGCTTATTTGGAACGCTAGGATTGTCGGCATTCGTAGAACTGAGTGTGACTTTTGTAAGCAGTGTCCATTTTGGAACCATTAGTACTTTTTAGAAAGGTAGCGACCCTTTTGCATTGAACCCTTTTCATCATGACATATCAGGGATTTCGGCGGTTTGTGGAAGAATAAGCACTAGCTTATTTGGAATGCTTAGATTGCCGACGTTCGAAGAACTGAGTGTGACTTTTGCATACGATGTCCGTTTTGGGCCCATAAGTACATTTCGAAAAGGTAGCGACCCTTTCGGATTGAACTCATTGCTTTACCGTGACGTATGAGGGATTTTGGCCATTTGTGGAAGAACAAGCACGAGTTTATGTGGAACGCTTGGATTGTCGACGTTCAAAAAACTGAGTGTGACTTTGGTAAGCGTTGGCCATTTTGGTCCCATAAATACTTTTCGAAAACGTAGCGACCCTTTTTTCATTGAACTAACCCTATTCATCATGACATATTAGGGATTTCGGCCGTTTGTGGAAGAACAAGTACTTGCTTATTTGGAACGCTTGGATTGTCGGCGTTCAAAGAACAGAGTGTGACTTTGGCATATGGTGTCCGTTTTGGGCTCATAAGTACATTTCGGTAAGGTACTGACCCTTTTGGATTAAACTCACTGCTTCACCGTGACGTATGAGGGATTTTGGCCATTTGTTGAAGAACAAGCAAGTGTTTATTTGGAATGCATGGATTGTCGATGTTCGAAGAACTGAGTGTGACTTTTGCAGTCGATGGCCGTTTTGGGCCCGTAATACTTTTCGAAAAGGTAGCGACCCCTTTGGATTGAACTCACTGCTTCACCATGACGTATGAGAGATTTTGGCTGTTTGTGGCAGAACAAGCACTTGCTTATTTGGAACGCTTGGATTGTGGGCATTCGAAGAACTGAGTGCGACTTTTTCATACGGCGTCCGTTTTGGGCCCGTAAGTACTTTTCGAAAAGGTAGCGACCCTTTTGGATTGAACTAACCCTTTTCATTATGATGTATCAGGGATTTTGATCGATTGTGGAAGAAGAAGCACTTGCTTATTTGGAACGATTTGATTGTCGGCGTTCGAAGAACTGAGTGTGACTTTTGCATATGGTCTCCATTTTTTACCCATAATACTTTTCGAAAAGGTAGCAACCCCTTTGGATTGAACTCACTGCCTCACCGTGACGTATGAGGGATTTTGGGCATTTGTGGCTGAACAAGCACTTGCTTATTTGGAACGCTTGGATTGTCGGCGTTCGAAGAACTGAGTGTGACTTTTGCAAGCTGTGGCTGTTTTGGGCCCATAAGTACTTTTGAAAAATGTAGCGACCCTTTTGGATTGAACTCACTGCTTTGCCGTGACGAATGAGGGATTTTCACCATTTATTGAAGAACAAGCACGTGTTTATTTAGAATGGTTGGATTGTCGGCATTCGAAGAACTGAGTATGAATTTTGCAAGCGGTGTCCATTTTGGACCCACAAGTACTTTTCGGAAGGGTAGCGACCCTTCTGCATTGAACTAACCCTGTTCATCATGACGTATCAGGGATTTCGGCCGTTTATTGAAGAACAAGCACTTCCCTATTTGGAACGCTTGGATTGTCGACGTTCGAAGAACTGAGTGTGACTTTTGCATACGGTGTCCGTTTTAGGCCCATAAGTACATTTTGAAAAGGTAGCGACACTTTTGGATTGACCTCACTGCTTCGCCATGACGTATGAGTGATTTCGATCGTTTGTAGAAGTACAAGAACTTGCTTATTTGGAACGCTTGGATTGTCGGCGTTCGAAGAAATGAGTGTGACTTTTGCATACGGTCTCCGTTTTAGACCCACAAGTACGTTTCGAAAAGGTAGCGATGCTTTTGGATTGAACTTACTGCTTCGCTATGATGAATGAGGATTTTGGCCATTTGTCGAAGAACAAGCACGTGTTTATTTGGAACGCTTGGATTGTCGGCGTTCGAAGTACTGAGTGTGACTTTCGCTTACGGTGTCCGTTTTGGGCCCATAAGTACATTCGAAAAGGTAGCGACCCTTTTGGATTGAATTCACTACTTTCCCATGACGTATGAGGGATTTTGGCCATTTGTGGAAGAGCAAGCATGTGTTTATTTGGAACGATTGGATTATTGGCGTTCGAAGAACTGAGCGTGACTTTTCCAGGCGGTGGTCGTTTTGGGCCCATAAGTACTTTTTGGAAAGGTAGCGACCCTTTTGGATTGAACTCACGGGATATTGGCCATTTGTCGAAGAACAAGCACGTGTTTATTTGGAACCGTTCGATTGTCGGCGTTCGAAGAACTGAGTGTGACTTTTGCAAGCAGTGTCCGTTTTCAGCCCATAAGTACTTTTCGAAAAGATAGCGACCCTTCTGCATTGAACTAAACTTTTTTATCATGACGTATCAGGGACTTCGGCCGTTTCTGGAAGAACAAGTACTTACTTATTTGGAATGTTCGGATTGTCGGTGTTCGAAGAACTGAGCGTGACTTTCGCATACGGTGTCAGTTTTGGGCCCATAAGTACATTTCAGAAAGGTAACGACCCATTTGGATTGAACTCAGAGCTTCGTCATGACTTATGATGGATTTTGGCCATTTGTTGAAGAACAAGCACGTGTTTATTTGGAACGCTTGGATTGTCGACGTTCGAAGAACTGAGTGTGACTTTTGCAGGCAATGGCCATTTTGGGCCCATAATACTTTTTGGAAAGGTAGCGACCCCTTTAGATTGAACTCACTGCTTCACCGTGACGTATGAGGGATTTTGGCCATTTGTGGTAGAACAAGCACTTGCTTATTTAGAACGCTTGGATTGTCGGCGTTCGAAGAAATGAGTGTGACTTTTGCATAGGGTCTCCATTTTGGACCCATAAGTACTTTTCGAAAAGGTGGCAATGCTTTTGGATTGAACTTACTGCTTCGCCGTGGCGAATGAGGATTTTGACCATTTGTCGAAGAACAAGCATGTGTTTATTTGGAACGCTTAGATTGTCGGCGTTCGAAGAACTGTGTGTGATTTTTGCAGGCGGTATCCATTTTGGGCCCATAAGTACTTTTCGGAAAGGTAGCGACCCTTTTGACTTGAACTAACCCTTTTCATCATAACGTATCAGGGATTTTGACCGATTGTGGAAGGACAAGCAGTTGCCTATTTGGAAAGTTGGATTGTCAGCGTTCAAAGAACTGAGTGTGACTTTTGCATACGGTGTCCATTTTAGGCCCGTAAGTACATTTCGGAAAGGTAGCGACCCTTTTGGATTGAACTCACTGCTTCGTCATGACGTATGAGGGATTTTGGCCATTCTTGGAAGAACAAGCATGTGTTTATTTAGAACGCTTGGATTGTCGACGTTCGAGGAACTGAGTGTGACTTTTGCAGGCTGCTTTCATTTTGGGCCCATATGTACTTTTCGAAAAGGTTGTGACCCTTCTGCATTGAACTAACCCTTTTCATCATGATGTATCAGGGATTTCGACAGTTTGTGGAAGAACAAGCACTTGCTTATTTGGAACGCTTGGATTGTTGGCGTTCGAAGAACTGAGTGCGACTTTTGCATACGGTGTTCGTTTTGAGCCCATAAGTACATTTCGGAAAGATGGTAACCCTTTTGGATTGAAGTTACTACTTCGCCATGACGTATGAGGGATTTTGGCCATTTTTCGAAGAACAAACACTTGCTTATTTGGAACGCTTAGATTGTCGGCGTTCGAAGAACTGTGTGTGACTTTTGCAGGCGGTGACCATTTTGGGTCCATAAGTAATTTTCGAAAAGGTAGCGACCCTTCTGCTTTGAACTAACCCTTTTCACCATGATGTAATAGGGATTTCAGCCGTTTGTGGATGAACAAGCACTTACTTATTTGGAATGCTTAGATTGTCGGCATTCTAAGAACTGAGTCTGACTTTCGCATACGGTGTCCGTTTTGGGCCCATAAGTACATTAAGGAAAGGTACCGACCCTTTTGGATTGAACTCACCGCTTCGCCATGACCTATAACGGATTTTGGCAATTTGTTGAAGAACAAGCACGTGTTTATTTGGAACGCTTGGATTGTCGACGTTCGAAGAACTGAGTGTGACTTTTGCAGTCGGTGGCCGTTTTGGGCCTGTAATACTTTTCGAAAAGGTAACAACCCATTTGGATTGAACTCACTGCTTTACCGTGGCGTATGAGGGATTTTGGCAATTTGTGATAGAATAAGCACTTGCTTATTTGGAACGCTCCGACTGTCGGTGTTTGAAGAACTGAGTGTGACTTTTGCATACGGTGTCCGTTTTGGGCCCATAAGTACTTTTCAGAAAGGTAGCGACCCTTTTGGATTGAACTAACACTTTTCGTCATGATGTAAGACATTCAGCTGATTGTGGAAGAAGAAGAACTTGCTTATTTGGAACGCTAGGATTGTCGGCGTTCAGAGAACTGAGTGGGACTTTTGCATACGGTCTCCATTTTTTACCATACTTTTCGGAAAGGTAACGACCCTTTTCGATTGAACTCACTGCTTCGCAGTGACGTATGAAGGATTTTGGCCGTTTATGGTAGAACAAGCCCTTGCTTATTTGGAACGCTTGGATTATCAGCGTTCGAAGAACGGAGTGCGACCTTTGCAAGCGGCGGCAGTTTTGGGCCCATAAGTACTTTTCGGAAAGGTAGCAACCCTTTTGATTGAACTCACTGCTTTGCCTTGACGAATGAGGGATTTTGGTCATTTGTTGAAGAACAAGGACGTGTTTATTTAGAATGCTTGGATTGTCGACGTTCGAAGAACTGAGTATGACTTTTGCGAGCGGTGTCTGTTTTAGGCCCATAAGTACTTTTCGGAAAGGTAGCGACCCTTCTGCATTGAACTAACCCTTTTCATCATGACGTATCACGGATTTTTGCCATTTGTGGAAGAACAAGCACTGCTTATTTGGAACGCTTGGATTGTCAGCGTTCGAAGAACTGAGTGTGACTTTTGCATACGGTGTCCATTTTGGGCCCATAAGCACATTTTGGAAAGGTAGCGACCCTTTTGGATTGAACTCACTGCTTCGTCGTAACGTATGAAGGATTTCAGCTATTTGTGGAAGAACAAGCACTTGCTTATTCGAAATGCTTGGATTGTCGGTGTTCGAAGAGCTGAGTGTGACTTTTGCATACGGTGGCCATTTTGGGTCCATAAGTTCATTTTGGAGAGGTGCCGACCCCTTTGGATTGAACTCACTACTTCGCCATGACGTATGAGGGATTTTGGCCATTTGTTGAAGAACAAGCACGTGTTTATTTGGAACGCTTGGACTGTCGACTTTCGAAGAACTAAGTGTGACTTTTGCAAGCGGTGGCCATTTTGGGCCCATAATACTTTTCGAGAAGGTAGCAACCCCTTTTGATTGAACTCACTGATTCACCATGAGGAATGAGGGATTTTGGCCATTTGTGACAGAACAAGCACTTGCTTATTTAGAACGCTTGGATTGTAGGCGTTCGACGAACTGAGTGTGCTTTTTGCATACGGTCCCCATTTTGGACGCATAAGTGCTTTTCAGAAAGGTTGTGACCCTTTTGGATTGAACTACCACGTCGCCGTGACGAATGAAAGATTTTACCCATTTGTCGAAGAACAAGCACGTGTTCATTGGGAACGCTTGGATTGTTGGCGTTCGAAGAACTGAGTGTGACTTTTGCATTCGGTGTCCGTTTTGGGCCCATAAGTACTTTTCAAAAAGGTAGCGACCCTTTTGGATTGAACTAACACTTTTCATCACGATGTATCAGGGATTTCGGCCAGTTGTGGAAGAAGAAGCACTTACTTATTTGGAACGCTTGGATTGTCGGTGTTTGAAGAGCTGAGTGTGACTTTTGCAGGCAGTGTCCATTTTGGGCCCATAAGTACTTTTCGGAAAGGTAACGATCCCTTTGCATTGACCAACCCTTTTCATCATGACGTATCAGGGATTTTGGCCATTTGTGGAAGAACAAGCAGATGCTTATTCGGTACGCTTTGATTCTCGGCGTTCGAAGAACTTAGTGTGACTTTTGCATATGGTGTTCGTTTTGGGCCCATAAGTACATTTGGGAAAGGTAGCAACCCTTTTGGATTAAACTCACTGCTTCGCCCTGACGTATGAGGGATTTTGGCCATTTGTGGAAGAACAAGCACTATTTATTTGGAACGCTTGGATTGTCAATGTTCGAAGAACTGAGTGTGACTTTTGCAGGCAGTGGCTGTTTTGGGCCAGAAGTACTTTTCAGAAAGATAGCGAACCTTTTGGATTGAACAAACCTTTTTGTCATGACGTATTAGAGATTTCGGCTATTTGTGGAAGACCAAGCACTTGCTTATTCGGAACGCTTGGATTGTCAGCGTTCGAAGAACTAAGTGTGACTTTTGCATACGATGTCCATTTTGGGCCCATAAGCACATTTTGGAAAGGTAGCAACCCTTTTGGATTGAACTCACTGCTTCGCCGTGACATATGATGGATTTCAGCTATTTGTGGAAGAACAAGCACTTACTTATTTGAAATGCTTGGATTGTCAGTGTTCGAAGAATTGAGTGTGACTTTTGCATACGGTGGCCGTTTTGGGTCCATAAGTACATTTTGGAAAGGTAATGACCCTTTTGGATTGAACTCACTGCTTCGCCGTAACGAATGAGGGATTTTGGCCATTTGTTGAAGAACAAGCACGTGTTTATTTGGAACGCTGGATTGTCGACGTTCAAAGAACAGAGTGTGAATTTTGCAAGCAGTGGCTGTTTTGGGCCCATAATACTTTTCGGAAAGGTAGCAACCCCTTTGGATTGAACTCACTGATTAACAATAAGGTTTGATGGATTTTGGCCGCTTGTGGCAGAACTAGCACTTGCTTATTTGGAACGCTTAGATTGTCGGCGTTCGACGAACTGAGTGTGTTTTTTGCATACGGTCTCCGTTTTGGACCCATAAGTGTTTTTCGAAAAGGTAGTGACCCTTTTGGATTGAACTACTACTATGCCGTGACGAATGAGGGATTTTAGCCATTTGTCGAAGAACAAGCATGTGTTCATTGGGAACGCTTGGATTGTTGACGTTCGAAGAACTGAGTGTGACTTTTGCATACGGTGTCCGTTTTGGACCCATAGTACTTTTTGAAAAGGTAGCGACCCTTTTGGATTGAACTAACACTTTTCGTCACGATGTATCAGGGATTTTGGCCGATTGTGGAAGAAGAAGCGCTTGCTTATTTGGAACGCTTGGATTGTCGGTGTTTGAAGAACTGAGTGCGACTTTCGGATACGGTCTCCATTTTGGACCCATAAGTTCTTTTCGAAAAGGTAGCGACCCTTTTTGATTGAACTCACTACTTTGACATGACAAATGCAGGGTTTTGGCCATTTGTCGAAGAACAAGCAAGTGTTTATTTGGAACGCTTGGCTAGTCAGCATTCGAAGAACTGAGTGTGACTTTTGTAGGCGGTGTCCGTTTTGGGCCCATAAGTACTTTTCGGAAAGGTAGCGACCCTTTTGCATTGAACTAACCCTTTTCATCAAGACGTATCAGGAATTTCAGCCATTTATGGAATAACAAGCACTTGCTTATTTGGAACGCTTAGATTGTCGGCGTTCGAAGAACTCAGTGTGACTTTGGCAAGCGGTGGCCGTTTTGGGCCCATAAGTACTTTTCGGAAAGGTAGCAACCCTTCTGCATTGAACTAACCCTTTTCATCATGATGTATTAGGGATTTCGACCATTTGTGTAAGCACAAGCACTTGCTTATTTGGAATGCTTAGATTGTCGGTGTTCGAAGAACTGAGTGTGACTTTTGCAAGCGGTGGCCGTTTTGGGCCCATAAGTACTTTTCGAAACGGTAGCGACCATTTTGGATTGAACTCATTGCTTTGCCGTGATAAATGAGGGATTTTGGCCATTTGTTGAAGAACAAGCACGTGTTTATTTAGAACGCTTGGATTGTCGGCATTCGAAGAGCTGAGTATGACTTTTGCGGGCGGTGTCCGTTCTGGGCACATAGGTACTTTTTGGAAAGGTAATGACCCTTCTGCATTGAACTGACCCATTTCATCATGACGTATCGGGGATTTCAGCCATTTGTGGAAGAACAAGCACTTGCCTATTCAGAACGCTTGGATTGTCGGTGTTGGAAGAACTGAGTGTGACTTTTGCATGCGGTGTCCGTTTTGGGCCAATAAGTACATTTCGAAAAGGTAGTGACCCTTTTGGATTGAACTCACTACTTTGCCATGACGTATGAGGGATTTTGTCCATTTGTGGAAGTACAAGCACTTGCTTATATGGAATGCTTGGATTGTCGGCGTTCGAAGAAATGGGTGTGACTTTTGCATACGGTCTTCGTTTTGGACCCATGAGTACTTTTCGAAAAGGTAGCGATGCTTTTACATTGAACTTACTGCTTCACCGTGACGAATGAGGATTTTGACCATTTGTCAAAGAACAAGCACGCGTTTCTTTGGAACACTTGGATTGTCGGCGTTCGAAGAACTGCGTTTGACTTTTGCAGGCGGTGTCCGTTTTGGGCCCACAAGTACTTTTAGAAAAGGTAGCGGCCCTTTTGCATTGAACTGACCCTTTTCATCATGACCTATTAGGGATTTCGATCAATTGTGGAAGAACAAGCACTTGCTTATTTGGAACGCTTGGATTGTTGGCGTTCGAAGAATTGAGTGTGACTTTTGCAGGCGGTGTCCGTTTTGGGCCCATATGTACTTTTCGAAAAGGTAGCGACCCTTTTGCATTGAACTCACCCTTTTCATCATGACATATCAGGGATTTCAACCGATTGTGGAAGAATAAGCAGTTGCTTATTTGGAACGCTTGGATGGTCAGTATTCGAAGAACTGAGTGAGACTTTTGCAGGCGTGTCCGTTTTTGGCCCATAAATATGTTTCGAAAAGGTAGCGATCCTTCCGCATTGAGCTAAACCTTTTCATCATGACATATCAGGGATTTCGATCATTTGTGGAAGAACAAGCACTTACTTATTTGGAAAGCTTGGATTGTCGGCGTTCGAAGAACCGAGTGTGACTTTCGCATACGGTGTCCATTTTGGGCCCATAAGTACATTTTGGAAAGATACCGACCCTTTTGGATAGAACTCACTGCTTCACCGTGATGTATGATGGATTTTGGCCATTTGTTGAAGAATGAGCACATGTTTATTTGGAACGCTTGGATTGTTGACGTTCGAAGAACTAAGTGTAACTTTAGCAGGCGACAGCCATTTTGGACCAATATTACTTTTCGGAAAGGTAGCAACCCCTTTGGATTGAACTCACTGCCTCACCGTGACGTATGACTGATTTTGGTCATTTGTGGTAGAACAAGCACTTGCTTATTTGGACCGCTTGGATTGTCGGCGTTCGAAGAAATGAGCGTGACTTTTATGTACGATCTCCGTTTTGGACCCATAAGTACTTTTTGAAATGGTAGCGATGCCTTTGGATTGAACTTACTGCTTCGTCGTGATGAATGAGGATTTTGGCCAATTGTCGAAGAACAAGCACGTGTTTATTTGGAATGCTTGGATTGTCGGTGTTCGAAGAACTGTGTGTGACTTTTGCAGGCGGTGTCCGTTTTGTGCCCATAAGTACTTTTCGGAAAGGTAGCGACCCTTTTGCATTGAACTAACCCGTTTCATCATGACGTATAAGGGATTTCGATCGATTGTGGAAGAACAAGTAATTGCTTATTTTGAACGCTTGGATTGTCGGCGTTCGAAGAAATGAGCATGACTTCTGCAGGCGGTGTCCATTTTGGGCCCATAACTACTTTTTGAAAAGGTAACGACCCTTTATCATTGAACAAACCCTTTTCATCATGACGTATCATGGATTTTGGCCATTTGAGAAAGAACAAGCACTTGCTTATTTGGAACGCTTGGATTGTCGACGTTTGAAGAACTGAGTGCGACTTTTGCATACGGTGTCCGTTTTGGGCCCATAAGTACATTTCAGAAAGGTAGCGACCCTTTTGGATTGAACTCACTACTTTGCCATAATGTATAAGGGATTTTGGCCATTTTTGGAAGAACAAGCACTTGCTTATTTGGAACGCTTGGATTGTTGGCGTTCGAAGAACTGTGTGTGATTTTTGCAGGCGGTGTCCGTTTTGGGCCCATATGTACTTTTCGGAAAGGTAGCGACACTTTTGCATTGAACTGACCCTTTTCATCATGACGTATCAGGGATTTCGACCAATTGTAGAAGAACAAGCACTTGCTTATTTGGAACACTTGGATTGTCGGCGTTCGAAGTACTGAGTGTGACTTTTGTAGGAAGTGTCCATTTTGGGCCCATAAGTACTTTTCGGAAAGGTAATGATCCCTTTGCATTGACCATACCCTTTTCATCATGACGTATCAGGGATTTTGGCCATTTGTGGAAGAACAAGTAGATGCTTATTCGGTACGCTTTGATTGTCGACGTTCAAAGAACTGAGTGTGACTTTTGCATACGGTGTCCGTTTTGGGCCCATAAGTACATTTGGGAAAGGTAGCAACCCTTTTGGATTGAACTCACTACTTCCCCCTGACGTATGAGGAATTTTGGCCATTTGTGGAAGAACAAGCACTATTTATTTGGAACGCTTGGATTGTCAATGTTCGAAGAACTGAATAAGCAGTTGCTTATTTGGAACGCTTGGATTGTCAATGTTCGAAGAACTGAGTGTGACTTTTGCAGGCAGTGGCTATTTTGGGCCCATAAGTACTTTTCGAAAAGATAGCGAGCCTTTTGGATTGAACAAACCTTTTCGTCATGACGTATTAGGGATTTTGGCCGTTTGTGGAAGAACAAGCACTTGCTTATACGGAATGCTTGGATTGTCGGCGTTCGAATAACTGAGTGTGACTTTTGCATACGGCGTTCGTTTTGGTCCCATAAGTACATTTCGGAAAGGTAGCGACCCTTTTGGATTGAACACACTATGTCACCATAATGAATGAGGGATTTTAGCCATTTGTCTAAGAACAAGCACGAGTTTATTTGGAACGCTAGGATGGTCAGCGTTCGTAGAACTGTGTGTGACTTTTGCAAGCGGTGTCCGTTATGAATCCATAAGTACTTTTCGGAAAGGTAGCGACCCTTTTGCATTGAACTAACCCTTTTCATCATGACGTATTAGGGATTTCGACAGTTTGTGGAAGAACAAGCACTTGCTTATTTGGAACACTTGGATTGTCGGCGTTCGAAGAACTAAGTGTGACTTTTGCATACGGTGTCTGTTTTGGGTCCTGAAGTACATTTCGGAAAGGTAGCAACCCTTTTGGATTGAATTCACTACTTTCCCATGACGTATGAGGGATTTTTTCCATTTGTGGAAGAGCAAGCATGTGTTTATTTGGAACGCTTGGATTGGTGGCGTTCGAAGAACTGAGTGTGACTTTTGCATACGGTGTCCATTTTGGGCCCATGAGTACATTTCGAAAAGGTAGCGACCCTTTTGGATTGAACTCACTGCTTTGCTGTGACGTATGAGGGATTTTGGCTATTTTCGGAAGAATAAGCACCTGCTTATTTGGAACGCTTGGATTGTCGGCGTTCAAAGAACTGTGTGCGACTTTTGCATACGGTCTCCATTTTGGACCCATAAGTACTTTTCGGAAAGGTAGCACCCCTTTTCGATTGAACTCACTACTTTGCCGTAACGAATGAGGGATTTAGCTATTTTTCGAAGAACAAGCACGTGTTTATTTGGAACGCTAGGATGGTCGGCGTTCGTAGAACTGAGTGTGACTTTTGCAAGCGATGTCCGTTTTGAGCCCATAAGTACTTTTCGAAAAGGTAGCGACCCTTCTGCATTGAACTAACCCTTTTCATCATGACGTATCAGGGATTTTGGTGGTTTGTGGAAGAATAAGCACTTGCTTATTTGGAACGCTTGGATTGTCGGCATTCGAAGAACTGAGTTTGACTTTTGCATACGGTGTCTGTTTTGGGCCTATAAGTACATTTTGGAAAGATAGCAACCCTTTTGGATTAAATTCACTGCTTCACCTTGACGTATGAGGGATTTTGCCCATTTTTGGAAGAACAAGCACTTGCTTATTAGGAACGTTTGGATTGCCGACGTTCGAAGAATTGTGTATGAATTTTGTATACGGTCTCCATTTTGGACCCATAAGTACTTTTTGGAAAGGTAGCGATCCTTTTGTGTTGAACTCACTACTTCGCCATAACGAATGAGGGATTTTAGCCATTTGTCGAAGAACAAGCACGTGTTTACTTGGAACGCTAGGATGGTCGGCCTTCGTAGAACTCAGTGTGACTTTTGCTAGCGGTGTCCGTTTTGGGCCCATAAGTACTTTTCAGAAAGGTAGCGACCCTTTTGGATTGAACAAACCCTTTTTGTCATGATGTATTAGGGATTTTGACCATTTTTGGAAGAGTGAGCACTTGATTATTTGGAACGCTTAGATTGTCGACGTTCGAAGAACTGAGTGAGACTTTTGCACACGGAGTCCGTTTTTGGCCCATAAGTATATTTCGGAAAGGTAGCGACCCTTTAGGATTGAACTCACTGCTTTCTTATGACGTATGAAGGATTTTGGCCATTTGTAGAAGAACAAGCACGTGATTATCTGGAAAGCTTGGATTGTCGGCTTTCAAAGAACTGAGTGTGACTTTTGCAGGCGTTGGCCGTTTTGGCCCATAAGCACTTTTTGAAAGGGTAGCGACCATTTTGGATTGAACTCACTGCTTCACTATAACGAGTGAGGGATATTGGCCATTTGTCGAAGAACAAGCACATGTTTATTTCTAACCCTTGGATTGTCGACGTTCGAAAAACTGAGTGTGACTTTTGCAAGCGGTGTCCGTTTTGGGCCCATAAGTACTTTTCGAAAAGGTAGCGACCCTTCTGCATTGAACTAACCCTTTTCATCATGACGTATCAGGCATTTAGGCCATTTGTGAAAGAACAAGCACTTACTTATTTGGAATGCTTGGATTGTCGACGTTCAAAGAACTGAGTGTGACTTTCACATACAGTGTCCATTTTGGGCCATGAAGTACATTTTGGAAAGGTACCGACACTTTTAGATTGACTCACTGCTTCGCCGTGACATATTAGGGATTTCGGCCGTTTGTGGAAGTACAAGCACTTGCTTATTTGGAACGCTTAGATTGTCAACGTTCGAAGAAATGAGTATGACTTTTGCAGACGGTCTCCATTTTGGACCCATAAGTACTTTTCGAAAAGGTAGCAATGCTTTTGGATTGAACTTACTGCTTCATCGTGACGAGTGAGGATTTTGGCCATCTGTCGAAGAAGAAACACGTGTTTATTTGGAATGCTTGGATTGTCGACGTTCGAAGAACTGTGTGTGACTTTTGCAGGCGGTGTCCGTTTTGGGCCCATAAGTACTTTTCTAAAAGATAGCGATCCTTTTGCATTGAACTGACCCTTTTTATCATGACGTATTAGGGATTTCGACCAATTGTGGAAGAACAAGCACTTGCTTATTTGGAACGCTTAGATTGTCTGCGTTCGAAGAACGGAGTGTGACTTTAGCAGGCGGTGTCCGTTTTGGGCCATTAAGTACATTTCAGAAAGGTACCGACCCTTTTGGATTGAACTCACTGCTTCGCCGTGACGTATTAGGGATTTTAGCCATTTGTGGAAGTGCAAGCACTTGCTTATTTGAAATGCTTGGATTGTCGGCATTCGAAGAAATGAGTATGACTTTTGCATACGGTCTCCATTTTGGACCCATAAGTACTTTTCGGAAAGGTAGCGACGCTTTTGGATTGAACTTACTACCTCGCCGTGACGAATGAGGATTTTGCCCATTTGTCGAAGAACAAGCACGTGTTTATTTGGAATGCTTGGATTGTCAGCGTTCGAAGAACTGTGTGTGGCTTTTGCAGGCGTAGTCAGTTTTGGCCCATAAGTACTTTTCTAAAAGGTAGCGACCCTTTTGCAATGAACTGTCCCTTTTTATCACGACGTATTAGGGATTTCGACCAATTGTGGAAGAACAAGCACTTGCTTATTTGGAACGCTTGGATTGTCGACGTTCGAAGAACTGAGTGTGACTTTTCCTGGCAGTGTCCGTTTTGGGCCCATAAGTACTTTTCGGAAAGCTAACGATCCTTTTCCATTGAACATACCCTTTTCATTATAACGTATAAGGGATTTCCGGCATTTGTGGAAGAACAAGTAGATGCTTATTCGGAACGCTTTGATTGTCGGCATTCGAAGAACTGAGTGTGACTTTTGCATACGGTGTCCATTTTGGGCCCATAAGTACATTTGGGAAAGGTAGCAACCCTTTTGGATTGAACTCACTGGTTCTCCCAGACGTATGAGGGATTTTGGCCATTTGTGGAAGAACAAGCACGTGTTTATTTGGAACGCTTGGATTGTCGATGTTCGAAGAACTGAGTGTGACTTTTGCAAGCGGTGTCCATTTTCGGCCCATAAGTACTTTTCGAAAAGGTAATGATCCTTCTGCATTGAACTAAACCTTTTCATCATGACGTATCAGGGATTTCGGCCGTTTGTGGAAGAACAAGCACTTACTTATTTGGAATGCTTGGATTGTCGACATTCGAAGAACTGATTGTGACTTTCGTATACGGTGTCCATTTTGGGCCCATATGTACATTTCGAAAAGGTACTGACCCTTTTGGATTGAATTTACTACTTCGCCATGACGTATGAGGGATTTTGGCCATTTTTGGAAAAACAAGCACTTGCTTATTTGGAAGGCTTGGATTGTCGGCGTTCGAAGAACTGTGTGTGACTTTTGCATACAGTCTCCATTTTAGACCCATAAGTACTTTTTGGAAAGGTGGAGACCCTTTTGGGTTGAACTTACTACTTCGCCATAACGAATGAGGGATTTTAGCCATTTGTCAAAGAACAAGCACGTGTTTATTTGGAATGCTAGGATGGTCGGCCTTTGTAGAACTGAGTGCGACTTTTGCAAGTGGTGTCCGTTTTGGGCCCATAAGTACTTTTCAAAAAGGTAACGACCTTTTGGACTGAACTAACCCTTTTTGTCATAACGTATTAGGGATTTTGGCCATTTTTGGAAGAATGAGCACTTGCTTATTTGGAACGCTTGGATTGTCGGCGTTCAAAGAACTGAGTGTGACTTTCGTATACGGTGTTCGTTTTTGGCCCATAAGCACATTTCGGAAAGGTAGCGACCCGTTTGGATTGAACTCACTGCTTTCTCGTGACGTATGAGGGATTTCGGCCATTTGTAGAGAAACAAGAACGTGTTTATTTGGAACGCTTGGATTGTCGACGTTCAAAGAACTGAGTCTGACTTTTGCGGGCGGTGGCCGTTTTGGGCCCATAAGTACTTTTTGAAAAGGTAGCGACCCTCTTGGATTGAACTCACTGCTTTGCTATGACAAATGAGGGATATTGGCCATTTGTCGAAGAACAAGTACGTGTTTATTTGGAACCCTTGGATTGTCGGCGTTCGAAGAATTGAGTGTGACATTTACAAGCGGTGTCCATTTTGGGCCCATAAGTACTTTTCGAAAAGGTAGCGACCCTTCTGCATTGAACTAATCCTTTTCATCATGAAGTATCAGGGATTTCGACCATTTGTGGAAGTACAAGCACTTACTTATTTGGAATGCCTGGATTGTCGGCATTCAAAGAACTGAGTGCGACTTTCGCATACGGTGTCCATTTTGGGCCCATAAGTACATTTCGGAAAGGTAGCGACCCTTTTGGATTGAACTCACCGCTTCGCCGTGACATATGAGGGATTTTGGCCATTTGTGGAAGTACAAGTACTTGCTTATTTGGAAGGCTTGGATTGTCGACGGTCGAAGAAATGTGTTTGACTTTTGCATATGGCTCCGTTTTGAACCCAAAAGTACTTTTTGGAAAGTTAGCGACCCTTTTGGATTGAACTCACTGCTTCACCATAACGAATGAGGGATTTTAGCCATTTTTCGAAGAACAAGCACGTGTTTATTTGGAATGCTAGGATGGTCGGCGTTCGTAGAACTGAGTGTGACTTTTGCAAGCAGTGGCCATTTTGGGCCCATACTTTTCGGAAAGGTAGCGACCCTTTTGGATTGAACTAACCCTTTTCATCATGACATGTTAGGGATTTCAACCATTTTTGGAAGAATGATCACTTGCTTATTTGGAACACTTGGATTGTCGGCGTTCGAATTACTGAGGGTGACTTTTGCATACGGTGTCCGTTTGGGCCCATAAGTACATTTCGGAAAGGTGGCGACCCTTTTCGATTGAATTCGCTACTTTCTCGTGACGTATGAGGGATTTTGGCCATTTGTGGACGAGCAAGCATGTGTTTATTTGGAATGCTTGGATTGTTGGCGTTCGAAGAACTGAGTGTGACTTTTGCAGGCGGTGGACGTTTTGGGCCAATAAGTACTTTTCAGAAATGTAGCGACCCTTTTGGATTGAACTCACTACTTCACTGTGACGAATGAGGGATATTGGCCATTCATCGAATAACAAGCACGTGTTTATTTGGAACCCTTGGATTGTTGGCGTTCGAAGAACGGAGTGTAACTTTTGCAAGCGGTGTCCGTTTTGGGCTCATAAGTACTTTTCGAAAAGGTGGCCACCCTTCTGCATTGAACTAAACCTTTTCATTGTAACGTATCAGGGATTTCGGCAATTTGTGGAAAAACAAGCACTTACTTATTTGGAATGCTTGGATTGTCGGCGTTCGAAGAATTGAGTGTGACTTTCGCATACGGTATCTGTTTTGGGCCTATAAGTACATTTCAGAAAGGTACCAACCCTTTTGGATTAAACTCACTGCTTCGCCGTGACGTAAGATGGATTTTGGCCATTTGTTGAAGAGCAAGCACATGTTTATTTGGAACGCTTAGATTGTCGACGTTCGAAGAACTAAGTGTGACATTTGCAGGCGATGGCCATTTTAGGCCCATAATACTTTTCGAAAAGGTACCGACCCCTTTGGATTGAACTCATTGCTTCACCGTGACGTATGAGGGATTTTGGCCGTTTGTGGTAGAACAAGCCCCTGCTTATTTGGAATGCTTGGATTGTTGCCGTTCGAAGAACTGACTGTGACTTTTTTATACGGTGTCCGTTTTGGGTCCATAAGTACATTTCGGCAGGGTGGCGACCCTTTTGGATTGAAGTCACTGCTTTGCCGTAATGTATGAGGGATTTTTACTATTTGTGGAAGAACAAGCACGTGTTTATTTGGAACGCTTGGATTATCGACGTTCGAAGAACTGAGTGTGACTTTTGCAGGCGGTGGCCGTTTTGGGCCCATAAGTACTTTTCGGAAAGGTAGCGACCCTTTTGGATTGAACTAACCCTTTTCGTAATGACGTATTAGGGATTTCCGTCGTTTGTGGAAGAACAAGCACTTGTTTATTTGGAACGCTTGGATTGTCGGCGTTCAAAGAACTGTTGGGCCTATAAGTACATTTCGAAAATATGGCAACCCTTTTGGATTGAATTCACTGCTTCGCCATTACGTATGAGGGATTTTGGCAATTTTTAGATGAACAAGCACGTGTTTATTTAGAATGCTTGGATTGTCGACGTTCGAAGAACTGAGTGTGACTTTCACATATGGTGTTCGTTTTGGGCTCATAAGTACATTTCGGAAAGGTTGCAACCCCTTTGGATTGAACTCAATGATTCGTCATGATGTATGAGGGAATTTGGCCGTTTGTGGCAGAACAAGCACTTGCTTATTTCGAACGCTTGGATTGTCGGCATTTGAAAACTAAGTGTGACTTTTGCATACGGTCTCCGTTTTGGACCCATAAGTTCTTTTCGAAAAGATAGTGACCCTTTTGGATTGAACTACTGCTTCACCGTGATGAATGAGGGATTTTGACCATTTGTCGAAGAATAAGCACATGTTTATTTGGAACGCTTGGATTGTCGGCATTCGAAGAACTAAGTGTGACTTTTGAATACGTTGTCCGTTTTAGGCCTAGAAGTACTTTTCCAAAAGGTAGCGACACTTTTGGATTGAACTAACCCTTTTTGTCACGATGTATCAGGGATTTCGATCAGTTGTGGAAGAAGAAGCACTTGCTTATTTGGAACGCTTGGATTGTCGGTGTTCGAAGAACTGAGTGTGACTTTTGCATACGGCGTCCATTTTGGGCCCATAAGTACATTTCAGAAAGGCAGCGACCCTTTTGGATTGAACTCACAGCTTCGTCGTGAAGTATGAGGGATTTTGGCCATTTGTGGAAGAACAAGCACGTGTTTATTTAGAACGCTTCGATTGTCGGCGTTCGAAGAACTGAGTGTGACTTTTGCAGACGGTGGCCAATTTTGGCCCATAAGTACTTTTCGGAAAGGTAGCGACCCTTTTGGATTGAGCTCACTACGTCACCGTGATGAATAAGGGATTTTGGCCATTTGTCGAACAATAAGCACGTGTTTATTTGGAACGCTTGGATTGTCGACGTTCAAAGAACTGTGTGTGACTTTTGTAAGCGTCGACCGTTTTGGGCCCATAAGTAATTTTCGAAAAGGTAGCGACCCTTCTACATTGAACTAACCTTTTTGATCATGACGTATCAGGGATTTTGGCTATTTTTGGAGGAAAAAGCATTTCCTTATTTGGAACACTTGGATTGTCGGCGTTTGAAGATCTGAGTGTGACTTTTGCATACGGCGTCCGTTTTGGGCCCATAAGTACATTTCAAAAAGGTAGTGACCTTTTGGATTGAAGATACTGCTTTGCCATTACGTATGAAAGATTTTGGCCATTTGTGGAGATTTCAGCCATTTGTGGAAGGAGAAGCACTCACTTATTTGGAATGCATGGATTGTTGGCGTTCGAAGATTTGAGCGTGACTTTTGCATACGGTGTCCGTTTTGGGCCCATAACTGCATTTCGAAAAGGTAGCGACCCTTTTGGATTGACCTCGCTGGGTTGCCATGACGAATAAGGGATTTTGGCCATTTGTCGAAGGACAAGCACATTTTTATTTGGAACGCTTGGATTGTCGACGTTCGAAGAACTAAGTGTGACTTTTGCAAGCGGTGTCAATTTTAGGCCCATAAGTACTTTTCGAAAAGGTAGCAACCCTTTTGGATTGAACTAACCCTTTTCATCATTACATATTAGGGATTTCGGTCATTTGTGGAAGAACAAGCACTTGCTTACTTGGAACGCTTGGATTGTCGACGTTCGAAGAACTGAGTGTGACTTTTGCATACGGTGTCGATTTTGTGCCCATAAGTACATTTCGGAAAGGTAGCGACCCTTTTGGATTGTACTCATAGCTTCGCCGTGATGAATGAGGGATTTTGGCCATTTGTTGAAGAGCAACCATGTGTTTACTTGGAACGCTTGGATTATCGGCGTTCGAAGAACTGAGTGTGACTTTTGTAAGCGATGTCTGTTTTGGGCCCATAAGTACTTTTCAGAAAGGTAGTGACCCTTCTGCATTGAACTAACCTTTTTCATCATGACGTATCAGGGATTTCGACAGTTTGCGGAAGAACAAGTACTCGCTTATTTGGAACGCTTGGATTGTTGGCGTTCGAAGATCTGAGTGTGACTTTTGCAAAAGGTGTTCGTTTTGGGACAATAAGTACATTTCGAAAAGGTAACGACCCTTTTTGGTTGAATTCATTGTTTTGTCGTGACGTATGAGGGATTTTGGCCATTTGTCAAAGAACAAGCACGTGTTTATTTGGAACGATTAGATTGTCGGCGTTCAAAGAAATGAGTGTGACTTTTGCTATCAGAGGCCGTTTTGGGACCGTAGGTACTTTTGGAAAAGGTAGCGATCCTTTTGGATTGAACTAACCCTTTTCATCATGACGTATTAGGGATTTCAGCCGTTTGTGAAATAACAAGCACATGCTTATTTGGAATGCTTGGATTGT
This sequence comes from Olea europaea var. sylvestris, assembly GCF_002742605.1. Lineage (NCBI taxonomy): Eukaryota > Viridiplantae > Streptophyta > Magnoliopsida > Lamiales > Oleaceae > Olea > Olea europaea. The sequence goes on from NW_019246156.1 coordinate 59,287, forward strand.
CGATGTTCGAAGAACTGAGTGTGACTTTTGCCTAAAGTGTCCATTTTTGGCCCATAAGTACTTTTCAAAAAGGTAGCGACCCTTATGGATTGAACTCACTGCTTCGTCGTGATGTATGAGGGATTTTGTCCATTTGTGGAAGAACAAGCACATGCTTATTTGGAACTCTTGGATTGTCGACGTTCGAAGAACTGAGTGTGACTTTTGCAAGCGGTGTCTGTTTTGGGCCCGTAAGTACTTTTCGGAAAGGTAGCGACCCTTCTGCATTGAACTAACCCTTTTGATCATGACGTATCAGGGATTTCAACCATTTGTGGAAGAACGAGCACTTGCTTATTTGGAACGCTTGGATTGTCAGCGTTCGAAGAACTGAGTGTGACTTTTGCATACGGTGTCCGTTTTGGGCACATAAGTACATTTCAAAAAGGTAGTGACCCTTTTGGATTGAACTCACTACTTTGCCATGACGTATGAAGAATTTTGGCCATTCATGGATGAACAAACACGTGTTTATTTGGAACGCTTGGATTGTCGGCGTTCGAAGAACTGAGTGTGACTTTTGCAGGCGGTGGCCGCTTTGGGCCCATAAGTACTTTTCGAAAAGGTGGCGACCCTTGGATTGAACTAACCCTTTTCATCATGATGTATTAGGGATTTTGGCCGTTTGTGGAAGAACAAGCACTTGCTTATTTGGAACGCTAGGATTGTCGACGTTCGATGAACTGAGTGTGACTTTTGCATATGGTGTCCATTTTGGGCCCATAAGTACATTTCGAAAAGGTGGCGACCCTTTTGGATTGAACTCACTGCTCTGTCGTGTCATATGAGGGATTTTGACCATTTGTGGAAGAACAAGCAAGTGTTTATTTGGAACGCTTATATTGTCGGCGTTCGAAGAACTGAGTGTGACTTTTGCAGGCAGTGGCCGTTTTGGACCCATAAGTACTTTTTGGAAAGGTAGTGACCCTTTTAGATTGAACTCACTGCTTCACCATAATGAATGAGGGATTTTGGCCATTTGTCGAAGAACAAGAACATGTTTATTTGGAACGCTTGGATTGTCGACGTTCAAAGAACTGAGTGTGACTTTTGCAGGCGGTGTCCGTTTTGGGCCCATAAGTACTTTTCGAAAAGGTAGCGACCCTTCTGCATTGAACTAACCCTTTTCATCATAACGAATTAGGGATTTCGGCCGTTTGTGGAAGAATAAGGACTTGCTTATTTGGAACGCTTGGATTGTCGGCGTTCGAAGAACTGAGAGTGACTTTTGCATATGGTGTCCGTTTTGGGCCCATAAGTACATTTCGGAAAGGTAGCGACCCTTTTGGATTGAACTCATTGCTTTGTCATGACGTATGAGGAATTTTGGTAATTTGTGGAAGAACAAGCAAGTGTTTATTTGGAACGCTTGGATTGTCGGCATTCGGAGAACTGAGTGTGACTTTTGCAGTCCGTGGCCGTTTTGGCCCATAAGTACTTTTCGAAAAGGTAGCGACCCTTGGATTGAACTAACCTTTTTCGTCATGACGTATTAGGGATTTCGGCCATTGTGGAAGAACAAGCACTTTCTTATTTGGAACGCTAGGATTGTTGGCGTTTAAAGAATTGAGTGTGACTTTTGCATATGGCGTCCATTTTGGGCCCATAAGTGCATTTCGGAAAGGTAGCGACCCTTTTGGGTTGAACTTACTGCTCTGCCATGTCGTATGAGGGATTTTAGCCATTTGTGGAAGAACAAGCATGTTTTTATTTGGAACGCTTGGATTGTCGACGTTCGAAGAACGAAGTGTGACTTTTGTAGGCGGTGGCCGTTTTAGGCCAGTAAGTACTTTTTGAAAAGGTAGTGACCCTTTTGGATTGAACTCACTGCTTCGCCGTGACAAAAGAGGGAATTTGGCCATTTGTCGAAGAATAAGAACGTGTTTATTTGGAACGCCTCGATTGTCGGCGTTCGAAGAACTGAGTGTGACTTTTGCAAGCGGCCTCCGTTTTGGGCCCTTAAGTATTTTTCGAAAAGGTAGCGACCCTTCTGCATTGAACTAACCCTTTTCATCTTGACATATCAGGGATTTCGGCCGTTTGTGGAAGAGTAAGCACTTGCTCATTTGGAGCACTTGGATTGTCAGCATTCGAAGAACTGAGTGTGACTTTTGCATGCGACGTCCATTTTGGGCCCATAAGTACATTTCGGAAAGGTAGCGACCCTTTTGGATTGAACTCACTGCATTGCCATGACGTATGAGGGATTTTGGCCATTTGTGGAAAAATAAGCACGTGTTTATTTGGAATGCTTGGATTGTCGATGTTCGAAGAACCGAATGCGACTTTTGCTAGTAGTGGCCGTTTTGTGTCCATAAGTACTTTTCAGAAAGGTAGCAACCCTTTTTGTCATGACTTATTAGGGATTTGGCCGTTTGTGGAAGAACAAGCACTTTCTTATTTGGAACTCTTAGATTCTCGACGTTCGAAGAACTGCATGTGACTTTTGCATACGGTGTCCGTTTTGGGCCCATAAGTACATTTCGGAAAGGTAGCGACCATTTTGGATTGAAGTCACTACTTCACCATGACGTATGAGGGATTTTGACCATTTGTGGACAAACAAATACTTGCTTAATTGGAACGCTTGGATTGTCGCCGTTCGAAGAACTGAGTGTGAGTTTTGCATACAGTCTCCGTTTTCGACCCATAAGTACTTTTCGGTAAGGTAGCGACCCTTTTGGATTGAACTGACTGCTTTGTCGTGACGAATGAGGGATTTTGGCCATTTATCGAAGAACAAGCACGTGTTTATTTGGAATGCTTGGATTGTCGGCGTTCGAAGAATTGAGTGTAACATTTGCAAGCGGTGTCCGTTTTGGGCCCATATGTACTTTTCGGAAAAGTAGCAACCCTTCAGCGTTGAACTAACCCCTTTCATCATGACGTATCAGGGATTTCAAATGTTTGTGGATGAACAAGTACTTGCCCATTTGGAACGCTTGGATTGTCAACGTTCGAGGAACTGAGTGTCCATTTTGGGCCCATAAGTACATTTCGGAAGGGAAGCGACCTTTTTGGATAGAACTCACTGCTTTATCATGATGTATGAGGGATTTTTGCCATTTGTGGTAGAACAAGCACGTGCTTATTTTTAACGCTTGGATTGTCAGCGTTCAAAGAACTGAGTGTGACTTTTGCTAGCGGTGTCCGTTTCGGGCCCATAAGTACTTTTCGGAAAGGTAGCGACCCTTGTACATTGAACTAACCCTTTTCATCATGATGTATTGGGGATTTCAGCCATTTGTGGAAGAACAAGCACTTTTGGACCCACAAGTACATTTCAGAAAGGTGGCAACCCTTTTGGATTGAACTTACTGCTTTGTCGTGACATATGTGGAATTTTGGCCATTTGTGGATTAACAGGCACGTGTTTACTTGGAACACTTAGATTGTCGACGTTCGTAGAACTAAGTGTGACTTTTGCTGGCCGTGGCCATTTTGGGTCCATAAGTACTTTTCGAAAAGGTAGCGACCCTTTTGGATTGAACTAACCCTTTTCGTCATGACGTATTAGGGATTTCGGCCATTTGTGGAAGAACAAGCACTTGCTTATTTGGAACGCTTGGATTGTTGGTGTTCGAAAAACTGAGTGTGACTTTTGCATACGGTGTCCGTTTTGGGCTCATAAGTACATTTCAGAAAGGTAGCGACCCTTTTGGATTGAACTCACTACTTTGCCATGACGTATGAGGGATTTTGGCCGTTTGTGGAAGGACAAGCACTTGCTTATTTGGAACGCTTGGATTGTCGGCGTTCGAAGAACTGAGTATGACTTTTGCATACGGTCTCCAATTTGGACCCATAAGTACTTTTCGAAAAGTAGCGACCCTTTTGGATTGAAATTATTGCTTCGCCGTGGCGAATGAGGGATTTTGGCCATTTGTCGAAGAACAAGCACGTGTTTATTTGGAACACTTGGATTGTGGGCGTTCGAAGAACTGAGTGTGACTTTTTCAAGCGATGTCCGTTTTGGGCCCATAAGTACTTTTCGGAAAGGTAGCGACCCATCTGCATTGAACTAACCCTTTTCATCGTGACGTATTAGGGATTTTAGCCATTTGTGGAAGAACAAGAACTTGCTCATTTGGAACGCTTGGACTGTCAGTGTTCGAAGAACTAAGTGTAACTTTTGCACACGTGTCCGTTTTGGGCCCAAAAGTACATTTCAGAAAAGGTAGCGACCCTTTTGGATTGAACTAAGCCTTTTTGTCGCGACGTATTAGAGATTTTGGCTGCTTGTGGAAGAACAAGCACTTGCTTATTTGGAACGCTTGGATTGTCCGCGCTCGAAGAACTGAGTGTGACTTTTGCATACGGTGTCCGTTTTGGGCCCATAAGTACTTTTCGAAAAGGTAGCGACCCTTTTTGGATTGAACTAACCCTTTTCATTATGACGTATCAGGGATTCTTGCCATTTGTGGAAGAACAAGCACTCACGTATTTGGAACGCTTGGATTGTCGGCGTTTGAAGAACTGAGAGTGACTTTTGTGCACGGTGTCCATTTTGGGCCCATAAGTACATTTCGAGAAGGTAGCGACCATTTCGATTAAACTCACTGCTTCATCGTGATGTATGAGTGATTTCAGCCACTTATGGAACTACAAAAACTTGCTTATTTGGAAGCTTGGATTGTCAGCGTTCGAAGAACTTAGTGTGACTTTTGCATATGGTGTCCGTTTTGGGCGCATAAGTACATCTCGAAAAGGTGGCGACCCTTTTGGATTGAACTTACTGCTTCACCGTGACGTATGAGGGATACTGGCCGTTTGTGGATGAACATGCACTTGCTTATTTGGAATGCTTGGATTGTTGACGTTCGAAGAACTGAGTGTAACTTTTGCATACGGTGTCCGTTTTGGGCCCAAAAGTACTTTTCAAAAAGGTAGCGACCCTTTTGGATTGAACTTACTGCTTCACCGTGACGTATGAGGGATACTGGCCGTTTGTGGATGAACATGCACTTGCTTATTTGGAATGCTTGGATTGTTGACGTTCGAAGAACTGAGTGTAACTTTTGCATACGGTGTCCGTTTTGGGCCCAAAAGTACTTTTCAAAAAGGTAGCGACCCTTTTGGATTGAACTAACCCTTTTCGTCGCGACATATCAGGGATTTCGACCGTTTGTGAAAGAACAAGCACTTGCTTATTTGGAACGCTTGGATTGTCGGCGTTCGAAGAACTGAGTGTGACTTTTGCAGACAGTGTCCGTTTTGGGCCCATAAAAACTTTTCAAAAATGTAGCGACCCTTTTGGACTGAACTAACCCTTTTCATCGCGACGTATAAGGGATTTCAACTGTTTGTGGAAGAACAAGCACTAGCTTATTTGGAAAGCTTGGATTTTTGGCGTTCGAAGAACTGAGTGTGACTTTTGCATACGGTGTCCATTTTGGGCCCATAAATACATTTTGAAAAGGTAGCGACCCTTTTGGATTGAACTCACTGCTTTGCCGGTGTGTGGGATTTTGGCCGTTTATGGAAGAACAAGCATGTATTTAATTAGAATGCTTGGATTGTCGACGTTCGAAGAACTGAGTGTGACTTTTACAGACGATGTTCGTTTTGGGCCCATATGTACTTTTCGAAGAGGTAGCTGCTCTTTAGGATTGAACTAACCCTTTTCGTCACGACGTATCAGGGATTTTAGCCGTTTGTGGGAGAAAAAGCACTTACATATTTGGAACGCTTGGATTTTCGGCGTTCGAAGAACTGAGTATGAATTTTGACTACGGTGTCTATTTGGGGCCCATAAGTACTTTTCTGAAAGGTAGCAACCTTTAGGATTGAACTCACTGTTTCGCCGTGACGAATGAAGGATTTTGGCCATTTTTGGAAAAACAAGCACGTGTTGATTTGGAACGCTTGGATTGTCGACGTTCGAAGAACTGAGTGTGACTTTTGTAAACGGTGTCCGTTTTGGGCCCATAAGTACTTTTCGAAAAGGTAGTGACCCTTTTGGATTGAACTAACCCTTTTCGTCATGACGTATTATGGATTTTGGCCATTTGAGGAAGAACAAGAACTTGCTTATTTGGAATGCTTGAATTGTCGGCGTTAGAAGAACTGAGTTTGACTTTTGCATATGGTGTCTATTTTGAGCACATAAGTACTTTTCAAAAAGGTAGCAACCCTTTTGGATTGAACTAACCCTTTTCGTCACGACGTATCAGGGATTTCGGCCATTTGTGGAAGAATAAGCACTTGCTTATTTGGAACGCTTGGATTGTCAGCATTCGAAGAACTGAGTGTGACTTTTCCATACGGTGTTCGTTTTGGACCCATAAGTACATTTCGGAAAGGTAGCGACCCTTTTGGATTGAACTCACTACTTTGCCATGACGTATGAGGGATTTTGGCCACTTGTGGAATAACAAGCACGTGTTTATTTGGAACGCTTGGATTGTCGACATTCGAAGAACTGAGTGTGACTTTTGCATACATTGTTCGTTTTGGCCCAATAAGTACTTTTCGAAAAGGTAACGACCCTTTTGGATTGAAGTTACTGCTTCGTCGTGACGTATGAGGGATTTTGGCCATTTGTGGAAGAACAAGCACTTGCCTATTTGGAACGTTTGGATTGTCGGCGTTCGAAGAACTGAGTGTGACTTTTGCATACAGTGTTCGTTTTGGGCCCATAAGTACTTTTCAGAAAGGTAACGACCCCATTGGATTGAACTCACTGCATCATCATGACGTATGAGGGATTTCGACCATTTGTGGAACAACAAGCACTTGCTTACTCGAAACGCGTGGATTGTTGGTGCTCGAAGAACTGAGTGTGACTTTTGCATACGGTGTCTATTTTGAGCCCATAAGTACTTTTCGAAAAGGTAGCGATCCTTTTGGATTGAACTAACCCTTTTTATCTCGACGTATTAGGGATTTCGAGCGTTTGTGGAAGAACAAGCACTCGCTTGTTTGGAAGGCTTGGATTGTCGGGGTTCGATGAACTGAGTGTGGCTTTTGCATACGGGGTCCGTTTTGGGCCCATAAGTACTTTTCAAAAAGGTAGCGACCCTTTCGGATTAAACTAGGCCTTTTCGTCGCAACGTATCAGGGATTTCGTCCGTTTGTGGAAGAACAAGCACTTGCTTATTTTAAACTTTTGGATTTTCGGTGTTCGAAGAACTGAGTGTGACTTTTGCATACGGTGTTCTTTTTGGGCCCATAAGTACTTTTCGGAGCATTTGTGGAAGAACAAGTACGTGTTTAATTGGAATGCTTTGATTGTCGACGTTCGAAGAACTGAGTGTGACTTTTACAGACAGTGTCTGTTTTGTGTCCATAAGTACTTTTCGAAAAGGTAGCGACCCTTTAGGATTGAACTAACCCTGTTTGTCATGACATATCGAGGATTTCGGCTGTTTGTGGAAGAAAAAGCACTTGCTTATTTGGAACACTTGGATTGTCGGTGTTCGAAGAACTGTGTATGACTTTTGCATAGAGTGTCCGTTTTGGGCCCGTAAATACTTTTCTGAAAGGTAGCGACCCATTTTGATTGAACTCACTATTTTGCCATGACGAATGTAGGATTTTGTCCATTTTTGGAAGAACAAGCACGTGTTGATTTGGAATGCTTGGATTGTTGACGTTTGAAGAACTGAGTGTGACTTTTGCAGACGGTGTCCGTTTTGGGCCCATAAGTACTTATCGAAAAGGTAGCGACCCTTTTGGATTCAAATAACCCTTTTCATCATGACGTATCAGGGATTTTGGTCATTTGTGGAAGAACAAGCACTTGCTTATTTGGAACGCATGGATTGTCGACGTTCGAATAACTGAGTGTGACTTTTGCAGGCGGTGTCCATTTTGGGCCCATAAGTACTTTTCGAAAAGGTAGCGACCCTTTTGGTTTGAACTAACCCTTTTCGTCACGACGTATCAAGGATTTCAGCCGTTTGTCAAAGAACAAGCACTTGATTATTTGGAACACTTAGACTGTCGGCGTTCGAAGAACTAAGTGTGACTTTTGCATACGGTGTCCGTTTTAGGCCCAAAAGTACTTTTCGAAAAGGTAGCGACCCTTTTGGATTGAACTCATTACTTCTCTGTGATGTATGATGGATTTTGGCCATTTGTGGAAGAACAAGCACTTTCTTATTCGGAACGCTTGGATTGTCGACGTTCGAAGAACTGAGTGTGACTTTTGCGTACGGTGTCCGTTTTGGGTCCATAAGCACTTTTTGGAAAGGTAGGGACCATTTTGAATTGGATTCACTCTTTTCTTTGTGAAGTATGAGCGATTTCGATAGTTTGTGGTTGAATAAGCACTTGCTTATTTAGAACGCTTGGATTGTTGGCGTTCGAAGAACTGAGTGTGACTTTTGCATACGTTATTCGTTTTGGGCCCATAAGTACTTTTTAGAAGGCTAGCAACCCTTTTGGATTGAACTCACCACCTCACCATGAGAATAAGGGATTTTGACCATTTGTGGAAGAACAAGCACTCGCTTATTTGGAATGCTTGGATTGTCAGCGTTCGAAGAACTGAGAGTGACTTTTACGTACGGTGTCCATTTTTGGCCCATAAGTACTTTTCGGAAAGATAGCAACCCTTTTGGATTAAACTCACCTCTTCAACGTGACGTATGAGGAATTTCGACAATTTGTGGAACAACAAGCACTTGCTTATTTGGAACACTTAAATTGTCGACGTTCGAAGAACTCAGTGTGACTCTTGCGTACAGTGTTCATTTTGGGCCCATAAGTACTTGTCGAAAAGGTAGCGACCCTTTTGGATTGAACTAACCCTTTCGTCATGACGTATCAGGGATTTTAGCCATTTGTGGAAGAACTAGCACTTGCTTATTTTGAACGCTTGGATTGTCGACGTTCGAAGAACTGAGTGTGACTTTTCCATGCAATGTTCGTTTTGGGCCCATAAGTACTTTTCAAAAAGGTAGCGACCATTTTGGATTGAACTAACCCTTTTCGTTACGGAGTATCAGGGATTTCGGCCATTTGTGGAAGAATAAGCACTTGCTTATTTGGAATGCTTGGATTGTCGACGTTCGAAAAACTGAGTGTGACTTTTGCATATGGTGTCCGATTTGGGCCCATAAGTACTTTTCAGAAAGGTAACGACCCTTTCGGATTAAACTCACCGCTTCACCGTGATGTATAAGGTATTTCGGCCATTTGTGGAACAATAAGCCCTTGCTTATTTGAAACGCTTGGATTGTCGACGTTCGAAGAACTGAGTGTGACTTTTACATACGGTGTCCGTTTTGGGCCCATAAGTACTTTTTTAAAAGGTAGCAACCCTTTTGGATTGAACTAACCCCTTTCATCGTGACATATCAAGGATTTCAACCATTTGTGGAAGAACAAATACTTGCTTATTTGGAACGCTTGGATTGTCCGTGTTCAAAGAACTGGGTGTGGCTTTTGTAGACAGTGTCCATTTGGGGCCCATAAGAACTTTTCGAAAAGGTAGCGACCCATTTGGATTGAATTAACCCTTTTCATCGTGACATATCAGGGATTTCAGCCACTTGTGGAAGAACATGCACTTGCTTATTTGGAACGCTTGGATTTTCGGCGTTCGAAGAACTGAGTGTGACTTTTGCATACGGTGTTCATTTTGGGCCCATAAGTGCTTTTCAGAATGGTAACGACCCTTTTGGATTGAACTCACTAGTTCGTCATGAATTATGAGGGATTTTGGCCATTTGTGGAAGAACAAGCACGTGTTAAATTGGAATGCTTGGATTGTCGACGTTCGAAGAACTGAGTGTGACATTTACAGACGTTGTCCGTTTTAGGCCCATAAGTACTTTCTGGAAAAGGTAGCAATCCTTCAGGATTGAGCAAGCCCCTTTCACCACGACGTATTAGGGATTTCGACCGTTTGTGGAAGAAAAAGCACTTACATATTTGGAACGCTTGGATTGTCGGCGTTCGAAGAACTAAGAGTGACTTTTACAAAATGTGTCCATTTGGGCCCACAAGTACTTTTCTGAAAGGTAGCGGCCCTTTTGGATTGAACTAACTGTTTCGCTATGATAAATGTAGGATTTTGGCCGTTTTCAGAAGGACAAGCACGTGTTGATTTGGAGCGCTTGGATTTTCGACGTTCGAAGAACTGAGTGTGACTTTTACATACGATGTCCGTATTGGGCCCATAAGTACTTTTCAAAAAGGGAGCAAACCTTTTGGATTGAACTAACCCTTTTTGTTACGACGTATCAGGGATTTCGGCCGTTTGTGGAAGAATAAGCACTCGTTTATTTGGAACGCTTGGATTGTTGGCGTTCGAAGAACTGAGTGTGACTTTTGCATATGGTGTTCGTTTTGGGCCCATAAGTACTATTCAGAATGGTAGCGACCCTTTTGGATTGAACTAACCCTTTTTGTGACAACGTATCAGGGATTTCGGCCATTTTTTGGAGAACAAGCACTTACTTATTTGGAACGCTTGGATTGTCGATGTTCGAAGAACTGAGTGTGACTTTTGCATACGGTTTCCGTTTTGGTCCTATAAGTACTTTTTGGAAAGGTAGCGACTCTTTTGGATTGAACTCACTGCTTCACCGTGACGAATGAAGGATTTTGGCCATTTGTGGAAGAACAAGCATGTATTTATTTGGAACGCTTGGATTGTTGGCGTTCGAAGAACTGAGTGTGACTTTTGCAGACGGTGCCCATTTTGGGCCCATAAGTACTTTCCGGAAAGGTAGCCACCCTTTTGGATTGAACTAACCCTTTTCATCGTGATTGCTACAACTTTAAGGTTGCAAACCCAAGTGCAGGTTGTCGCAAGTAGTAAATCTCGGAAGTCCGAGGTCGAACCACAGGGAATTGGAAGGAAATAAACTATTCTATGAGTAATGAACGGTTGGTGGAAATACGATTGAGACGAACACTAGAGCATCGGGGATTCACTTTGGATAAATGAGTAGAAATTGCCCTTGATCTTTAATTTAACTCATATGAAAATCAACTAAGGAGTGATCTCATATGGAAGATAAAACATTGATCACAAATATATTAAAAGATAGATCTTGATCATTGTTTGAGAGAATATGTCAAAATAAGTTGTTGGAATGTAGAGATTATCTAAGCATTTATTGTGCCAAAATTGTCAACAATAAATCAAAGTCTTTAACAAACCAAAACCATTTGTAGAACACAAACTTCAACCAAGTAAGAAGATGAACATTGAAGAACAAAATGAAAAATCAAAGACAATACTAAACATTCATCAAAGTTTCACCCTTAGCTCTAGCTAAATGTTTAGAAATACATAGTGAAATGTTACAAAGAAAAATTAAGGAAACTATAATATGATGGAGAGGAATTGATTCTTCAAAATCGTGGCCAAGGTCACCTTTTATAGGCAAAGGAACATCCAAAATTCAAGTAGGCAATGCAACTTGTTTCTGTCCAGCTTCAAGACAGCTGGAACATGCAACTTTATGCCAATTTTCAGATACATTGTGCAGCGAATTTGGACTTATGATCAACAGATAAAATATTTCCACTTGAGTTATCTTTCCATTGGTTCAAAGATCAGGTTCATTGGATCTATATAACTCCAGATATGACAAAAACAATAAGTGCTGCTTCACAGGTAAAGCTGTATCCGGCAGGTAACAGGCTGGACTTTGCACGGTAATTTTGGCTGCTTTGTGATACGAATTTGACTTCTTCCAAAACATGAAAGTTGTAGAAACTTGCCTTGTCTTTCCAACCCAACTTGAATCACCTCGATCCAATGTCTGAAACTCAAGTTAAGATTATTTTACCAACAGCTGCTTCTTGCTTGAGGCAGTCACTATTTTTGACTTTTCAACATTATTTTCCTCCACTTGCTCCACTTGTTCTAATTTGGAAATACAAGTGAAATACATCAAATAGATACTCTTTCAAATGTATAATACTCATGCCACCATGTATGTAAATACGTATTTCAATTAATTGCATTTTTAACCTTGTATTTATGGAAATTGAATTTACGGCATGAGAATTAGAATTAGAGACTAACATTAGCGTTTTTAAACAAAGTGAATGTAAAATGCCTTCTAAATGATATATCTTTGAAGCACTTTTAGACACTAATCAGTGATGTGTCAGGGATTTTAGCCATTTGTGGATGAACAATCACTTGCTTATTTGGAACGCTTGGATTGTCGACGTTCGAAGAACTGAGTGTGACTTTTGCTTACGGTGTCCGTTTTGGGCCCAGAAGCACTTTTCGAAAATGTAGCGACCTTTTTGGATAGAACTCACCACTTCACCATAACGAATGAGGGATTTTGGCCATTTGTAGAAGAACAAGCGTGTGTTTATTTAGAACGCTTGGATTGTCGGCATTCGAAGAACTGAGTGTGACTTTTGCATAAGGTGTCCGTTTTGGGACCATAAGTACTTTTCGGAAAAGTAGCGACCCTTTTGGATTGAACTAACCATTTTCGTGACAACGTATCAGGGATTTCGACCATTTTTGGAAGAACTAGCACTTGCATATTTGGAATGCTTGGATTGTCGGCGTTCGAAGAATTGAGTGTGACTTTTGCATACGGTGTTTGTTTTAGGCCCATAAGTACTTTTCAGAAAGGTAGCGGCCCTTTTGGATTGAATTCACTGCTTCGTCTTGACGAATGAGGGATTTTGGCCTTTTAAGGAAGAACGGGGACGTGTTTATTTGGAACGCTCGGATTGTCGGCGTTCGAAGAACTGAGTGTGACTTTTACAAACAGTGTCCATTTTGGGCCCATAAGTACTTTTCGGAAAGGTAGCGACCCTTTTGGATTGAACTAACCCTTTTCCTCATGACGTATCAAGGATTTCGACCATTTGTGAAATAACATGCACTTGCGTATTTGGAACGCTCGGATTGTCGACGTTCGAAGAACTGAGTGTGACTTTTGCATACGGTGTTCGTTTTGGGCCCAGAAGTACTTTTTGGAATGGTAACGACCCTTTTGGACTGAACTAAGTGCTTCGCCGTACATCTAAGGGATTTTGACCATTTGTAGAATCACAAGCACGTGTTTATTTGGAATGCTTGGATTGTCGATGTTCGAAGAACTGAGTGTGACATTTACAGACGGTGTCCGTTTTGGACCCATAAGTACTTTTCAAAAAGAGAGCGACCCTTTTGGATTGAACTAACCGTTTTCATCGTGACATATTAGGGATTTCAGCCGTTTCTGGATAAACAAGCACTTGCTTATTTGGAACGCTTGGATTGTCGGCCTTCGAAGAACTGAATGTGACTTTTGCATATGGTGTCTGTATGGGCCCATAAGTACTTTTCGTAAAGGTAGGGACCCTTTTGGATTGAACTAACACTTTTCGTCACGACGTATCAGGGATTTTGGCCATTTGTGGAAGAACAAGCAATGGCTTATTTGGAATGCTTAGATTGTCAACGTTCTAAGAACTGAATGTGACTTTTGCATACAGTATCCGTTTTGGGCCCATAAGCCCTTTTCAAAAAGATAGCGACCCTTTTGGATTGAAGTAACTCTTTTCGTCGTGACATATTAGGGATTTTGGCCGTTTGTGGAAGAACAAGCACTTGCTTATTTGGAACGCTTGGATTGTCGACGTTCGAAGAACTGAGTCTGACTTTTGCATAAGGTGTCCGTTTTGGGCCCATAAGTACTTTTTGGAGAGAGAGATACCCTTTTGGATTGAACAAACCCTTTTCATCATGACATATCAGGGATTTCAGCTGTTTGTGGATTAACAAGTACTTGATTATTTGGAACGCTTGGATTGTCAGCGTTCGAAGAACTGAGTGTGACTTTTGCATACGGTGTCCATTTTGGGCCCATAAGTACTTTTTGAAAAGGTAGCAATCCTTTTAGATTGAACTCACTGCTTCACTGTGAGTATGAGAGATTTTGGCCATTTGTGGAAGAACAAGCACTTGCTCTTTTGGAATGCTTGGATTGTCGGCGTTCGAAGAACTGAGTGTGACTTTTGTAAACGGTGTTCGTATTGGGCCCATAAATACTTTTCGAAAAGGTAGGGACCCTTTTGGATTGAACTAACCCTTTTCATGACAATGTATTAGGGATTTCAACCATTTTCATAAGAACAAGCACTTGCTTATTTGGAACGCTTGGATTGTCACCGTTCGAAGAACTGAGTATGACTTTTGCATACGGTGTCCGTTTTGGGCCCATAAGTACTTTTCGAAAAGGTAGCGACCCTTTTGGATCGAACTCATTGCTTCGCCATGATGAATGAGGGATTTAGGTCATTTGTGGAAGAACAGGCACGTGTTTATTTGGAACGCTTGGATTGTCAACGTTCGAAGAACTGAGTGTGACTTTTGCAGACGGTGTTAATTTTCGAAAAGGTAGCGACCCTTTTGGATTGAACTAACCCTTTTCCTTACAATGTATCAGGGAATTCATTGTGGAAGAACAAGCACTTGCTTATTTGGAATGCTTGGATTGCCAGCCTTCGAAGAACTGCGTGTGACTTTTACATACGGTGTCCGTATTGGGCCCATATGTACTTTTCGAAAAGGTGGGGACCCTTTTGGATTGAACTAACTCTTTTTGTCGCGATGTATTAGGGATTTCGATCATTTGTGGAAGAATAAGCACTTGCTTATTTGGAATGCTTGGATTGTCGCCTTTCAAAGAACTGAGTGTGACTTTTGTATACGGTGTCCGTTTTGGGCCCATAAGTACTTTTCGGAAAGGGAGCTACCCTTTTGGATTGAACTAACCCTTTTCGCCATGACGTATCAGGGATTTCAGCCATTTGTGGATGAACAAGCACTTGCTTATTTGGAACGCTTGGATTGTCAGCGTTCAAAGATCTGAGTGTGACTTTTACATACGGTGTCCATTTTGGGCCCATAAGTACTTTTTCGAAAGGTTGCAACCCTTTTGGATTGAACTCACTGCTTCGCTGTGACGTATGTGGGATTTTGGTCATTTGTGGAAGAACAAGCACTTGCATATTTGGAACGCTTGGATTGTAGGCGTTCGAAGAACTGAGTGTGACTTTTGCATACGGTGTTCGTTTTGGGCCCAAAAGCACTTTTCGAAAAGGTAACGGCCCTTTCGGACTGAATTCATTGCTTCGTCTTGACGAATAAGGGATTTTGGCCTTTTGCAAAAGAACAAGCTCGTGTTTATTTGGAACACTTGGATTGTCGGCGTTCGAAGAACTGAGTGTGACTTTTGTAAACGGTGTTCGTATTGGGCCCATAAATATTTTTCGGAAAGGTAGCGACCCTTTTGGATTGAACTAACCCTTTTCATGACAATGTATTAGGGATTTCAGCCATTTTCAAAAGAACAAGCACTTGCTTATTTAGAACGCTTGGATTGTCACCGTTCGAAGAACTGAGTGTGACTTTTGCATACGGTGTCCGTTTTGGGCCCATAAGTACTTTTCGAAAAGGTAGCGACCCTTTTGGATTGAACTCACTACTTCGCCAATACGAATGAGGGATTTAGGCTGTTTGTGGAAGAACAGGCTTGTGTTTATTTGGAACGCTTGGATTGTTAGTGTTCGAAGAAATGAGTGTTACTTTTGCAGATGGTGTCCGTTCTGGGCCCATGAGTACTTTTTTGAAAGGTAGCGGACCTTGGGATTGAACTCATTACTTTTCTAGGACGTATGAGGGATTTTGGCTAGTTGTGGAAGAACAAGCACTTGCTTATTTGGAACACTTGGTTTGTCGATGTTCGAAGAACTGATTGTGACTTTTGCATACGGTGTCCGTTTTGGGCCCATAAGTACTTTCGAAAGGGTAGGGACACTTTTGGCTTGAACTAACCCTTTTCATCACGATGTATTATGGATTTTGGCCATTTGTGGGAGAACAAGCCCTTGCTTATTTGGAACACTTGGATTGTCGGCGCTCGAAGAACTGAGTGTGACTTTTGCATACGGTGTCCGTTTTCGGCCCATAAGTACTTTTTGGAAAGGTAACGACCCTTTTGGAATGAACTCACGGCTTCACTGTGATGTATGAGGGATTTTGGCCATTTGTGGAAGAACAAGCACTTGCTTATTTGGAATGCTTGGATTGTCGGCATTCGAAGAACTGAGTGTGACTTTTGCATACGGTGTCCGTTTTGGGTCCACAAATACTTTTCGAAAAGGTAGGGACCTTTTGGATTGAACTAACCTTCTTCTTCATGACGTATCAGGGATTTTGGCCATTTGTGGAAGAAAAAGAACTTGCTTATTTGGAACGCTTGGATTGTCGACGTTCTAAGAACTGAGTGTGACTTTTGCATACTATGTCCGTTTAGGGCCCATAAGTACTTTTCAGAAAGGTAGTGACCCTTTTGTATTGAACTAACTCTTTTCGTCATAACGTATTAGGGATTTCAGTCGTTTGTGGAAGAAGAAGCACTTCCTTATTTGGAATGCTTGGATTGTCGGCGTTCGAAGAACTGAGTGTGACTTTTGCATACGGTGTCCATTTTGGGCCCATAAGTACTTTTCGAAAAGGTAGCAACCCTTTCTAATTGAACTAACCAATTTCGTGACAATGTATCATTTCGGCCATTTGTGGAAGAACAAGAACTTGTTTATTTGGAATGCTTGGATTGCCGACGTTCGAAGAACTGAGTGTGACTTTTGCATACGGTGTCCATTTTGGGCCCATCAGTACTTTTTGGAAAGGTAGCAACCCGTTTGGATTGAACTCACTACTTCACCGGGACGAATGAGGGATTTTGGCCATTTGTGGAAGAATAGGCACGCGTTTATTTGGAACGCTTGGATTGTTGGCGTTCGAAGAACTGAGTATGTCTTTTGCAGACGGTGTCCATTTTGGACCTATAAGTACTTTTTTGAAAGGTAGCGACCCTTTTGGATTGAACTAATCCTTTTCCTCATGACATATCAGGGATTCCAGCCATTTGTGGAAGAACAAGCACTTGCTTGTTTGGAACGCTTGGATTGTCGATGTTCGAAGAACTGAGTGTGACTTTTGCATACGGTGTTCATTTTGGGCCCATAAGTACTTTTCGAAATGGTAACGACCCTTTTTGGATTGAACTCACTACTTTGCCATGACGCATGATGGATTTGGGCCATTTGTGGAAGAATAAGCCCGTGTTTATTTGGAATTCTTGGATTGTCGGTGTCCGTAGAACTGAGTGTGACTTTTGTAGAGGGTGTCCATTTTGGGCCCATAAAACTTTTTGGAAAGAGAGCGACCCTTTTGGATTGAACTAACCCTTTTCATTATAACGTATCAGGGATTTTAGCCATTTGTGGATGAACAAGCACTTGGTTATTTGGAATGTTTGGATTGTCAACGTTCGAAGATTTGAGTGTGACTTTTGCATACGGTCTCCGTTTTGTGCCCATAAGTACTTTTTCGAAAGTTAGCAACCCTTTTGGATTGAACTCACTGCTTCGCTATGATATATGAGGGATTTTGGCATTTGTGGAAGAACAAGTACTTGCTTATTTGGAACGCTTGGATTGTCGACGTTCGAATAACTAAGTGTGACTTTTGCATACGGTATCCGTTTTGGGCCCATAAGTACTTTTCGAAAAGGTAGCGACCCTTTTGGATTGAATTCGCTCTTTTCTTCACCACGTATGAGCGATTTTTACCATTTGTGGTTCAATAAACACTTGCTTATTTGGAACACTTGGATTGTTGGCGTTCGAAGAACTGAGTGTGACTTTTACAGACGGTGTCCGTTCTTGGCCCATAAGTACTTTTTTGACAGGTAGCGACCCTTTTGGATTGAACTAACCCTTTTTATCATGACGTATCAGGGATTCCATCCATTTGTGGAAGAACATGCACTTCCTTGTTTGGAACGCTTGGATTGTCGACGTTCGAAGAACTGAGTGTGACTTTTGCATACGGTGTTCGTTTTTGACCTATAAGTACATTTTGGAATGGTAACGATCCGTTTAGATTGAACTCACTACTTCGTCATGACATATGACAGATTTGGGCCATTTGTGGAAGAACAAGCACCTACTTTCTGGGAACGCTTGCATTGTTGACGTTTGAAGTACTGAGTGTGACTTTGGCATACGGTGTCCATTTTGGCCCTACAAGTACTTTTCAAAAAGGTAGCGATCCTTTTGGATTGAACTAAACCTTTTTGTCGTGATGTATCAGGGATTTCAGGCGTTTGTGGAAGAACAAGCACTTGCTTATTTGGAATGCTTGGATTGTCGGCATTCGAAGAACTGAGTTTGACTCTAACATACTGTGTCCTTTTTGGGCCCATAAGTACTTTTCGAAAAGGTAGCGACCCTTTTGGATTGAACTCACTGCTTCACTATGATGTATGAGGGATTTTAACCATTTATGGAAGAACAGGCACTTGCTTATTTGGAATTCTTCGATTGTCGGCGTTCGAAGAACTAAGTGACTTTTGTATACGCTATTCTTTTTGCGTCCATAAGTATTTTTCCGAATGGTAGCGACCCTTTTGGATTGAATTCACCCTTTTCTTTGTGATGTATGAGCGATTTCGACCATTTGTGGTTCAATAAGCACTTGTTTATTTGGAACGCATGGATTGTTGGCGTTCGAAGAGACAGTGTCCGTTTTGGGCCCATAAGTACTTTTTAGAAAGGTAGCGACCCTTTGGATTGAACTAACTCTTTTCGTCGTGATGTATCAGGGATTTGGGCCATTTGTAGAAGAACAAGCACTTGATTATTTGGAACGCTTGTGTTTCCGGCATTCGAAAAATTGAATGTGACTTTTGCATATGGTGTCTGTTTTGGGCGCAGAAGTACTTTTTGAAAAGGTAGCGACCCTCTTAAATTGAACTCACTGCTTCACCATGACGAATGAGGGATTTTGGCTATTTGTGGAAGAACAAGCACGTGTTTATTTGGAACGCTTGGATTGTCGACGTTCGAAGAACTGAGTGTGACTTTTGTTGATGGTGTTAGTTTTAGGCCCATAAGTGCTTTTCGGAAAGGTAGCGACCCTTTTGGATTGAACTAACCCTTTTCCTCGCGATGTATCTAGGATTTCGGCTGTTTGTGGAAGAACGTGTACTTGCTTATTTGGAACTTTTGGATTGTCTGCATTTGAAGAACTAAGTGTGACTTCTGCATACGATGTTCGTTTTAGGCCCATAAGTTCTTTTCGGAATGGTAACGACACTTTTGGATTGAACTCACTACTTCGTCGTGACGTATGAGGAATTTTGACCATTTGTGGAAGAACAAGCACGTGTTTATTTGGAATGCTTAGATTGTCGGTGTTCAAAGAACTAAGTGTGATTTTTGCAGACGTTGTCCATTTTGGGCCCATAAGTACTTTTCGAAAAGAGAGCGACCCTTTTGGATTGAATTAACCCTTTTTGTCGTGCCGTATTAGGAATTTCAGCCGTTTGTGGATGAATAAGTACTTGCTTATTTGGAACGCTTGGATTGTCGACGTTCGAAGAACTGAGTGTGACTTTTGCATACGGTGTCCATTTTGGGCCCATAAGTACTTTTCGAAAAGGTAGCGTCCCTTTTAGATTGAACTCACTGCTTCACTATGATGTACAAGGGATTTTGGCCATTTGTGGAAAAACAAGCACTTGCTTGTTTGGAACACTTAGATTGTCGGTGTTCGAAGAACTGAGTGTGACTTTTGCATAGGGTGTCCGTTTTGGGCCCATAAGTACTTTTCTGAAAGGTAGGGACCCTTTTGGATTAAACTAACCCTTTTCATCATGACGTATTAGGGATTTTGGCCATTTGTGGAAGAACAGGCACTTGCTTATTTGGAACGCTTGGATTGTCGACGTTCGAAGAACTGAGTTTGACTTTTGCATACGGTGTCCGTTTTGGGCCTATAAGTACTTTCGGAAAGGTAGCGACCCTTTTGGATTGAACTCATTACTTTGCTGTGATGTATGAGGGCTTTTTGCCGTTTGTGGAAGAACAAGCACTTGCTTATTTGGAACGCTTGGATTGTCGATGTTCGAAGAACTGAGTGTGACTTTTGCATACGGTGTCCTATTTGGGTCCATAAATACTTTTCGAAAAGATAGGGACCCTTTTGGATTGAACTAACCTTCGTCGTTACGATTTATTAGGGATTTTGGCCATTTGTGGAAGAACAAGCACTTGCTTATTTGGAACGCTTGGATTGTCGGTGTTCTAAGAACTGAGTGTGACTTTGGCATACGGTGTCCGTTTTGGGCCCATAAGTACTTTTCAGAAAGGTAGCAACCCTTTTGGATTGAATTAACTCTTTTCATCGCGACGTATCAGGGATTTTAGTCGTTTGTGGCAGAAGAAGCACTTGCTTATTTGGAACGCTTGGATTGTAGGCGTTGGAAGAACTGAGTTTAACTTTTGCATACGGTGTCCGTTTTGGGCCCATAAGAACTTTTCGAAAAGGTAGCGATGCTTTTGGATTGAACTAACCCTTTTTGTGACAACTTATCAGCGATTTCGGCCATTTGTGGATGAACAAGCACTTACTTATTTGGAACGCTTGGATTGTCAACGTTCTAAGAACTAAGTGTGACGTTTGCATAAGGTGTTCGTTTTGAGCCCATAAGTACTTTTCAGAAAGGTAGCGACCCTTTTGGATTGAACTCACTGCTTCGCCATGACGAATGAGGGATTTTGGCCATTTGTGGAAGAATAGGCACGTGTTTATTTGGAACGCTAGAATTGTCGGCGTTCGAAGAACTGGGTGTGACTTTTGCAGAAGGTGTCCCTTTTGGGCCCGTAAGTACTTTTCGAAAAGAGAGCGACCCTTTTGGATTGAACTAACCCTTTTCATCATGACGTATCAGGGATTCCAGCCTTTTGTGGATGAACAAGCACTTGCTTATTTGGAATGCTTTGACTGTCGACGTTCGAAGAACTGAGTGTGACTTTTGCATACGGTGTCCATTTTGGGCCCATATGTACTTTTCAGAAAGGTAGCGACCCTTTTGGATTGAACTAACCCTTTTCATCATGACGTATGAGGGATTTTAGCCATTTGTGGAGGAATAAGCCCTTGCTGATTTGGAACGCTTGGATTGTCGACGTTCGAAGAACTGAGTGTGGCTTTTGCATACGGCGTCCGTTTTGGGTCCATAAGTACTTTTCAGAAAGAGAGTGACCCTTATGGATTGAACTAACCCGTTTCGTCATGACGTATTAGGGATTTTAGCTGTTTGTGGATGAACAAGTACTTGCTTATTTGGAACGCTTGGATTGTCGACGTTCGAAGAACTGAGCGTGACTTTTGCATATGGTGTTCGTTTTGTGCCCATAAGTACTTTTCGGAAAGGTAGCAACCCTTTTAGATTGAACACACTGCATCGCTGTGATGTATGATGGATTTTGGCCATTTGTGGAAGAACAAGCACTTGCTTATTCGGAACGCTTGGATTGTCGACGTTCGAAGAATTGAGTGTGACTTTTGTATATGGTGTCCTTTTTGGGCCCATGAGTACTTTTCGAAAAGTTAGGGACCCTTTTGGATTGAACTAGTCCTTTTCATCATGACCTATCAGGGATTTTGGTGGTTTGTGGAAGAACAAGCATTGGCTTATTTGGAAAGCGTAGATGGTCGGCGTTCTAAGAACTGAGTGTGACGTTTGCATGCGGTGTTTGTTTTTGGCCCATAAGTTCTTGTCAGAATGGTAGCAACCCTTTTGGATTGAACTAACTCTTTTCATCGCGACATCTTGGGGATTTCAACCGTTTGTGGAAAGTAAGCACTTGCTTACTTAGAATGCTTGGATTGTCGGCGTTCGAAGAACTGAGCGTTACTTTTGCATACGGTGTTCGTTTTGGGCCCATAAGTACTTTTCGGAAAGGTAGCGACCCTTTTAGATTGAACACACTGCATCGCTGTGATGTATGAGGGATTATGGCCATTTGTGGAAGAACAAGCACTTGCTTATTCGGAACGCTTGGATTGTCGACGTTCGAAGAATTGAGTGTGACTTTTGCATATGGTGTCCTTTTTGGGCCCATGAGTACTTTTCGAAAAGTTAGGGACCCTTTTGGATTGAACTAGTCCTTTTCATCATGACCTATCAGGGATTTTGGCGGTTTGTGGAAGAACAAGCACTTGCTTATTTGGAAAGCATGGATGGTCGGCGTTCTAAGAACTGAGTGTGACGTTTGCATGCGGTGTTTGTTTTTGGCCCATAAGTTCTTTTCAGAATGGTAGCAACCCTTTTGGATTGAACTAACTCTTTTCATCGCGACATCTTGAGGATTTCGATCGTTTGTGGAAAGTAAGCACTTGCTTACTTAGAACGCTTGGATTGTCGACGTTCGAAGAACTGAGTGTGACTTTTGCATACGGTGTTCGTTTTGGGCCCATAAGTACTTTTTCGAAAGGTAGCGACCCTTTTGGATTGAACTAACCCTTTTTGTGACAACATATCTAGGATTTCAGCAATTTGTGGAAGAACAAGCACTTGCGTATTTGAAAAGCTTGGATTGTCTGCGTTCGAAGAACTGAGTGTGACTTTTGTATACGGTGTCCATTTTGGGCCCATAAGTACTTTTTCGAAAGGTAGCGACCCTTTTGGATTGAACTCGCTACTTCGCTGTGATGAATGAGGGATTTTGGCCTTTTGTGGAAGAATAGGCACACGTTTATTCAGAACGCCTGGATTGTCGGCGTTCGAAGAATTGGGTCTGACTTTTGCAGACGGTGTCCTTTTTGGGCCCATAAGTACTTTTCGAAAAGGTAGCGATCCTTTTGGATTGAACTTACCCTATTCCTCGCGACTATTAGGGATTTCAGCAGTTTGTGGAAGAACGAGCACTTGCTTATTTGGAACGCTTGGATTGTCGGTGTTCAAAGGACTGAGTGTGACTTTTGCATACGGTGTTCATTTTGGGTCCATAAGTACTTTTTGAAATGGCAACGACCCTTTTGGATTGAACTCAGTATTTCACCGTGACGTATGAGGGATTTTGGCCATTTGTGGAAGAACAATCACTTGTTTATTTGGAATTCTTGGATTGTCGATGTTCGAACCACTGAGAGTGACTTTTGCAGGCGGTGTCCATTTTGGGCCCATAAGTACTTTACGGAAAGAGAGCGACCCTTTTGGATTGAACTAACCCTTTTCATCATGATGTATCAGGGATTTTATCCATTTGTGGATGAACAAGCACTTTCTTATTTGGAACGCTTGGATTGTCGACGTTGGAAGAAATGAGTGACTTTTGCATGTTGTGTCCGTTTTGGGCCCGTAAGTACTTTTCGAAAAGGTAGCGACCCTTTTGGATTGAACTCACTGTTTCGCTATGACGTATGAGGGATTTTGGCTGCTTGTCGAAGAACAAGCACTTGCTTATTTTGAACACTTGGATTATCGGCGTTCGAAGAACTGAGTGTGACTTTTGCATACAGTGTCCGTTTTGGGCCCATAAGTACTTTTCGAAAAGGTAGGGATCCTTTTGGATTGAACGAACCCTTTTTGTCACGACGTATTAGGGATTTTGGCTGTTTGTGGAAGAACAAGCACTTGCTTATTTGGAAAGCTTGGATTGTCGGCGTTCTAAGAACCAAGTGTGACTTTTGTATACGGTGTCCGTTTTGGGTCCAAAAGTACTTTTCAAAAACATAGCAACCCTTTTGGATTGAACTACTCTTTTCATCGCGACGTATCAGGAATTTTGACCGTTTGTGGAAGAACAAGCACTTGCTTATTTGGAATGCTTGGATTGTCGACGTTCGAAGAACTGAGTTTGATTTTGCATGCAGTGTCCGTTATGGGCCCATAAGTACTTTTTGGAAAGGTAGCTACCCTTTTGGATTGAACTAACCCTTTTCATGACAACGAATCAGGGATTTCGGCCGTTTGTGGAAGAACAAGCACTTGCTTATTTGGAATGCTTGGATTTTCGGCGTTCAAAGAACTCAGTGTGACTTTTGTATTCGGTGTCCGTTTTGGGCCCATAAGTACTTTTTCGAAAGGTAACGACCCTTTTAGATTGAACTCACTACTTTGCTGTGATGTATGAGGGATTTTGGCCATTTGCGGAAGAACAAGCACTTGCTTATTTGGAACTCTTGGATTGTCGGAGTTCGTAGGACTGAGTGTGGCTTTTGCATACGGTGTCCGTTTTGGGTCCATAAATACTTTTCAAAAAGGTAGGGACTCTTTTGGATTGAATTAACCTTCTTCGTCATGACATATCAGGGATTTTGGCCATTTGTGGAAGAACAAGCACTTGCTTATTTGGAACGCCTGGATTGCCGGCGTTCGAAGAACTGAGTGTGACTTTTGCATACGGTGTCCGCTTTAGGCCAATAAGTACTTTCGAAAAGGTAACGACGCTTTTGGATTGAACTAACCCTTTTCTTGACAACATATCAGGGATTTCGGCCAAATGTAGAAGAACAAGCACTTGCTTACTTGGAACGCTTGGATTGTCAACGTTCGAAGAACTGAGTGTGACCTATGCATAAGGTGTCCATTTTGGGCCCTTAAGTACTTTTCAAAAAAGTAGCGACACTTATGGATTGAACTCACTACTTCACTGTGACGAATGAGGTATTTTGGCCATTTGTGGAAGAATAGGCACGTGTTTGTTTGGAAAGCTTGAATTGTCGACGTTCGAAGAACTGGGTGTGACTTTTGCAAATGGTGTCCGTTTTGGGCCCATAAGTACTTTTTCGAAAGGTACCGACCCTTTTGGATTGAACTAACCCTTTTCCTTATGACGTATCAGGGATTTCAGCCGTTTGTGGAAGAACGAACACTTGCTTATTTGGAACGCTTGGATTGTCGACGTTCGAAGAACTAAGTGTGTGTTTTGCATACGGTGTTCGTTTTGGGTCCGTAAGTACTTTTCGGAATGGTAATGACCCTTTTGGGTTGAACACCCTACTTCGTCGTGACGTATTAGGGATTTTGGCCATTTGTAGAAGAACAAGCACGAGTTTATTTGGAATTCTTGGATTGTCGGTATTCGACGAACTGAGTGTGACTTTTGCAGATGGTGTCCGTTTTGGGCCCATAAGTACTTTTCGAAAAGAGAGCGACCCTTTTGGATTGAACTAACCCTTTTCATCGTGACGTATCAGCAATTTCAGCCTTTTGTGGATGAACAAGCACTTGCTTATTTGGAACGCTTGGACTGTCGACGTTCGAAGAACTGAGTGTGACTTTTGCATACGGTGTCTGTTTTGGGCCCATAAGTACTTTTCGGAAAGGTAGCGACCCTTTTGGATTGAACTCACTACTTCGCTGTGACATATGAGGGATTTTGGCCATTTGTGGAAGAACAAGCCCTTGCTTATTAGGAATCTTGGATTGTCGACGTTCGAAGAACTGAGTGTGACTTTTGTATACGGTGTCCGTTTTGGGCCCATGAGAACTTTTTAGAAAGAGAGCAACCCTTATGGATTGAACTAACCCTTTTCATCGTAACGTATCAGGGATTTCAGGCGCTTGTGGAAGAACAAGCACTTGCTTATTTGGAACGCTTGGATTGTCGACGTTCTTAGAACTGAGTGTAACTTTTGCATACGGTGTCCGTTTTGGGCCCATAAGAACTTTTCAGAAAGGTAGCAACCCTTTTCGATTGAACTAACTCTTTTTGTCGCGACATATTAGGGATTTTAACCGTTTGCAGAAAATAAGCACTTGCTTATTTGGAACGCTTGGATTGTCGGCGTTTGAAGAACTGAGTGTGACTTTTGCATACGGTGTCCGTTTTGGGCCCATAAGTACTTTTTTGAAAGGTAGCGACCCTTTTCGATTGAACTAACCCTTTTCCTGACAACATACCAGGGATTTCGGTAATTTGTGGAAGAACAAACACTTGCTTATGTGGAATGCTTGGATTGTCGGCGTTCGAAGAACTGAGTATGACTTTTGCATACGGTGTCCGTTTCGAGCCCATAAGTACTTTTCCGAAAGGTAGCGACCCTTTTGGATTGAACTCACTGCTTCGCCGTGACGAATGAGGGATTTTGGCCATTTGTAGAAGAATAGGCACACGTTTTTCGAAAAGCTTAGATTGTCAGCGTTCGAAGAACTGGGTGTGACTTTTGCAGACGGTGTCCTTTTTGGGCCCATAAGTACTTTTCGAAAAGGTAGCGACCCTTTTTTATTGAACTAACCCTTTTCCTCGCGACTCTCAGGGATTTTGGCCATTTGTGGAAGAACAAGCACTTGCTTATTTAGAACACTTGGATTGTCGACGTTCGAAGAACTGAGTGTGACTCTTGCATACGGTGTTCGTTTTGGGCCCATAAGTGCTTTTCAGAATGGTAGCGACACTTTTGGATTTAAATCACTACTTCACCGTGATGTATGAGGTATTTTAACCATTTGTGGAAGAACAATCACGTGTTTATTTGGAATTCTTGGATTGTCAGTGTTCGAAGAACTGAGTGTGACTTTTGCAGACGTAGTCCGTTTTGGGCCCATAAGTACTTTTCAGAAAGAGAGCGACCCTTTTGCATTGAACTAACCCTTTTTGTCATGACGTATCAGGGATTTTAGCCATTTGTGGATGAACAACCACTTATTTATTTGGAACGCTTGGATTGCCGACGTTCGAAGAACTGAGTGTGACTTTTGCATACGGTGTACATTTTGGGCCTATAAGTACTTGTCGAAAAGGTAGCGACCCTTTTGGATTGAAATCACTACTTCGCAATGATGTATGAGGGATTTTGCCCATTTGTGGAAGAAAAAGCACTTGCTTATTTGGAACACTTGGATTGTCGGTGTTCGAAGAACTGAGTGTGACTTTTGCATACGGTGTCCATTTTGGGCCCATAAGTACTTTTCGAAAGGGCAGGGACACTTTTGGATTGAACTAATGCTTTTCGTCACAACTTATTAGGGATTTGCGCCCTTCGTCGAAGAACAAGCACTTGCTTATTTGGAACGCTGGGATTGCCGACGTTCTAAGAACTGAGTGTGGCTTTTGGATACGGTGTCCGTTTTGGGCCCATAATTACTTTTCAAAAAGGTAGCGACCCTTTTGGATTGAACTCACTACTTTGCTATGACGTATGAGGAATTTTGGCCATTTGTGGAAGAGCAAGCACTTACTTATTTGGAATGCTTGGATTGTCGGCGTTCGAAGAACTGAGTGTGACTTTTGCATATGGTGTCCGTTTTGGGCCCATATGTACTTTTCGAAAAGGTAGGGCCCCTTTAACCCTTTTACTGACAACGTATCAGGGATTTTGACCATTTCTGGAAGAATAAGCACTTGCTTATTTGGAATACTTGGATTGTCGGCATTCAAAGAACTGAGTGTGACTTTTGCATACGGTGTCCGGTTTGGGCCCATAAGTACTTTTTTGAAAGGTAGCGACCCATTTGGATTGAACTTTCTGCTTTGCAGTAACGAATGAGGGAGTTTAGCCATTTGTGGAAGAATAGGAATGTGTTTATTCGAAAAGCTTCGATTGTCGACGTTCGAAGTACCGGGTGTGACTTTTGCAGTCGGTGTCCTTTTTGGGTCCATAAGTATTTTTCAGAAAGATAGCAACCCTTTTGGATTGAACTTACACTTTTCCTTGTGACTCTCAGTGATTTTGGCCGTTTGTGGAAGAACGAGCACTTGCTTATTTGGAACGCCTGGATTGTTGGCGTTCGAAGAACTGAGTGTTAATTTCGCATACGGTGTCCGTTTTGGGCCCATAAGTACTTTTCAAAAAGGTAGCGACCCTTTTGGATTGAACTCACTACTTTGCTGTGACGTATGTTGGATTTTGGACATTTGTAAAAGAACAAGCACTTGCTTATTTGGAACACCTGGATTGTCGGTGTTCGAAAAACTGAGTATGAGTTTTTCATACGGTGTCCGTTCTGGGCCCATAAGTACTTTTCAAAAGAGTTGGGACTCTTTTGGATTGAACTAACCCTTTTCATCACGACGTATTAGGGATTTTGGCCCTTTGTGGAAGAACAAGCACTTGCTTATTTGAAATGCTTGGATTGTCAGCCTTCGAAGAACTGAGTGTAACTTTTGCATGCGGTGTCCGTTTTGGGCCCATAAGTACTTTTCGAAAAGGTAGCGACCCTTTTGGATTGAACTAACCCTTTTCGTGACAACGTATCAGGGATTTTCGCCATTCGTGGAAGAAAAGGCACATGTTTATTTGGAATGCTTGGATTGTCGACGTTCGAAGAACTGAGTTTGACTTTGGCAGACGGTGTCCATTTTGGGCCCATAAGTACTTTTGGATTAAACTAACCCTTTTTTCTCGCGACTTATTAGGGATTTCAGGCGTTTGTGGAAGAACAAGGACTTGCTTATTTGGAACGCTTGGATTGTCTGCGTTCGAAGAACTGAATGTGACTTTTGCATACGGTGTTCGTTTTGGGCCCGTAAGCACTTTTCGAAATGGTAACGACCCTTTTGGATTGAACTCACTACTTCGCCCTGACATATGAGGGATTTTAGCCATTTGTGGAAGAACATGCACGTGTTTATTTGGAATTCTTAGATTGTCGGTGTTCAAAGAACTGTGTGTCACTTTTACAAACGGAGTCCGTTTTGGGCCCATAAGTACTTTTTGGAAAGAGAGTGACCCTTTTGGATTGAACTAACCCTTTTCATCATAACGTATCAGGGATTTCAGCCGCTTGTGGATGAACAACAACTTGGTTATTTGGAATGCTTGGATTGTCGATGCTAGAAGTACTGAGTGTGACTTTTGCATACGGTGTCCATTTTGGGCCCATAAGTACTTTTTCGAAAGGTAGTGACCCTTTTGGAGTGAACTCACTACTTCGTTATGACGTATGAGAGATTTTGGCCATTTGTGGAAGAATAAGCACTTTCTTATTTGGAACGCTTGAATTGTCGGCGTTGGAAGAACTTAGTCTGACTTTTGAGTACGGTGTCCGTTTTGGGCCCATAAGTACTTTTCGAAATGGTAGCGTCCCTTTTTGATTGAACAAACCTATTTCATCATGACGTATCAGGGATTTTGGCCATTAGGGGAAGAACATGCACTTGCTTATTTGAAACGCTTAGATTGTCGATGTTCTAAGAACTGAGTGTGATTTTTGCATACGGTGTCCGTTTTGGGCCCATAAGTACTTTTCAAAAAGGTAGCGACCCTTTTGGATTGAATTCACTGCTTCATCGTGACGTTTAAGGGATTTTGGCCATTTGTGGAAGAACAAGCACTTGCTTATTTGAAATGCTTGGATTGTCGACGTTCGAAGAACTGAGTGTGTTTTTTGAATACGGTGTTCGTTTTGGGTCCATAAGTACTTTTCGATAACAACCCTTTTGGATTGAATTCACTCTTTTCTTCGCTATGTATGAGCGATTTTGACCGTTTCTGTTGAATAAGCACTTGCGTATTTGGAACGCTTGGATTGTTGGAGTTCGAAGAACTAAGTGTGACTTTTGCATACGTTGTTCATTTTGGGCCCATAAGTACTTTTCGAAAAGGTAGCAACCCTTTTGGATTGAACTCACTACCTCACCATGAGAATGAGGGATTTCAGCTATTTGTGGAAGAACAAACAGTCAGTTATTTTCAACGCTTGGATTGTCGGCGTTCGAGGAACTGAGAGTGACTTTTGTGTACGGTGTCCGTTTTGAGCCCATAAGTACTTTTCGGAAAGGTAGTGACCCTTTTGGATTAAACTAACCACTTTGCTATGACGAATGAGGGATTTTGGCCATTTGTGGAAGAACAAGCTCGTGTTTATTTGGAATGCTTGGATTGTTGACATTCGAAGAGCTGCGTGTGACTTGTGCAGACGGTGTCCATTTTGGGCCCATAAGTACTTTTCGAAAAGGTGGCGAGCCTTTTGGATTAAACTAACCCTTTTCCTCGCAACGTATCAGGGATTTTGGCCATTTGTTGAAGAACAAGCACTTGCTTATTTGGAACGCTTTGATTGTCGACGTTCGATGAACTGAGTGTGACTTTTGCATACGGTGTTCGTTTTAGGCCCATAAGTACTTTTCGGAATGGTAACAACCCGTTTGGACTGAACTCACTGCTTCACCATGATGTATGAGGGATTTTGGCCATTTGTGAAAGAACAATCACGTGTTTATTTGGAATGCTTGGATTGTTGGTGTTCGAGGAACTGAGTGTGACTTTTTCATACGGTGTCCGTCTTATGCCCATAAGTACATTTCGGAATGGTAGCAACCCTTTTAGATTGAAATAGCCCTTTTCGTCACGACGTATCAGGGTTTTCAGCCATTTGTTGAGGAACAAGCACTTGCTTATTTGGAACGCTTGGATTGTCGGCTTTCGAAGAATTGAGTTCGACTTTTGCATATAGTGTCCGTTTTGGGCCTATAAGTACTTTTCGGAAAGGTAGTGACCCTTTTAGATTGAACTCATTGCTTTGCTGTGTCGTATGAGAGGTTTTGGACATTTTGCAAGAACAAGCACATGCTTATTTGGAATGCTTGGATTGTCAGCATTCGAAGAACTGAGTGACTTTTGCGTACGATGTTCGTTTTAGGTCCATAAGTACTTTTCGAAAAGGTAGCGAACCGTTTGGATTAAACTAACTCTTTTCATCGCAACGTATTAGGGATTTCGACCGTTTGTGGAAGAACAAGCCCTTGCTTATTTGGAACGTCAGGATTGTCAGCGTTCGAAGAACTGAGTGTGACTTTTGCATACGGTGTTCATTTTGGGCCCATAAGTTCTTTTTGGAAAGGTAAAGACCCTTTTGGATTGAACTCACTCCTTCACTATGATGAATGAGGGATTTTAGCCATTTGTGGAAGAACAAGCACGTGTTTACTTGGAACGCTTGGATTGTCGGCGTTCGAAGAACTGAGTGTGACATTTGCATACGGTGTCCGTTTTGGGCCCATAAGTACTTTTCGAAAAGGTAGCGACCCTTTTAGATTGAACGAACCCTTTTCATCACCATGTATTAGGGATTTCAGACATTTGTGGAAGAACATGTACTTGCTTATTTGGAACGCTTGGATTGTCGACATTCGAAGAACTTAGTGTGACTTTTGCATACGGTGTCCATTTTGGGCCCATAAGTACTTTCCAGAAAGGTAGCGACCCTTTTGGATTGAACTCACA
This sequence comes from Olea europaea var. sylvestris, assembly GCF_002742605.1. Taxonomy (NCBI): domain Eukaryota; kingdom Viridiplantae; phylum Streptophyta; class Magnoliopsida; order Lamiales; family Oleaceae; genus Olea; species Olea europaea. Next base: position 90,275 of record NW_019246156.1, read on the forward strand.
ACTTTGCCATGACGAATGAGGGATTTTGGCCATTTGTAGAAGAACAAGAACATGTTTTTTTGGAATTCTTGGATTGCCGGTGTTCGAAGAACTAAGTGTGACTTTTGCAGAAGGTGTCCGTTTTGGGCCTATAAGTACTTTTTGGAAAGAGAGCGACCCTTTTGGATTGAACTAACCCTTTTCATCATAACGTATCGGGGATTTCAGGCGTTTGTGGATGAACAAGCACTTGGTTATTTGGAATGCTTGGATTGTCGACGTTCGAAGTACTGAGTGTGACTTTTGCATATGGTGTCCGTTTTGGGCCCATAAGTACTTTTTCGAAAGGTAGCGACCCTTTTGGATTGAACTCACTACTTCGCTATGACGTATGAGGGATTTTGGCCGTTCATGGAAGAACAAGCACTTGCTTATTTGGAATGCTTGGATTGTCGACGTTTGAAGAACTGAGTGTGTCTTTTGCATATGGTGTCCGTTTTGGGTCCAAAGTACTTTTCAAAATGGTAGCATCCATTTTTGATTGAACTAACCCTTTTCGTTGTGATGTATCAGGGATTTTGGCCGTTAGGGGAAGAACAGGCACTTGCTTATTTGAAAAACTTGGATTGTCGTTGTTCGAAGAACTGAGTGTGATTTTTGCATACGGTGTCCGTTTTGGTCCCATTAGTACTTTTCGAAAACGTAGCGACCCTTTTGGATTGAACTCACTGCTTCGCCGTGAAGTTTGACAGATTTTAGCCATTTGTGGAAGAACAACCACTTGCTTATTTGAAATGCTTGGATTCTCGACGTTCGAAGAACTGAGTGTGCCTTTTGAATACGATGTTCATTTTGGGTCCATAAGTACTTTTCGAAAAGGTAACGACCTTTTTGGATTGAATTCACTCTTTTCTTCACGACGTATAAGTGATTTTTGACCGTTTGTGGTTGAATAAGCACTTGCGTATTTGGAATGCTTGCATTGTTGGAGTTCGAAGAACTGAGTGTGACTTTTGCGTTCGTTGTTTGTTTTGGGCCCATAAGTACTTTTCGAAAAGGTAGCAACCCTTTTGGATTGAACTCACTACCTCACCATGAGAATGAGGGATTTCAACTATTTGTGGAAGAACAAACACACACTTATCTGCAACGCTTGGATTGTTGGCGTTCGAGGAACTGAGAGTGGCTTTTGTGTGCGGTGTCCGTTTTGAGCCCATAAGTACTTTTCGAAAAGGTAGCGACCCTTTTGGATTAAACTAACCACTTTGCTGTGACGAATGAGGGATTTTGGCCATTTGTGGAAGAACAAGCTCGTGTTTATTTGGAATGCTTGGATTGTCGACGTTCGAAGAACTGTGTGTGACTTTTGCAGACGGTGTCCATTTTGGGCCCATAAGTACTTTTCAAAAAGGTGGCGACCCTTTTGGATTGAACTAACCCTTTTCCTTGCAACGTATCAGGGATTTTGGCCATTTGTGGAAGAACAAGTTCTTGCTTATTTGGAACACTTGGATTGTCGACGTTCGATGAACTGAGTGTGACTTTTGCGTACGGTGTTCGTTTTAGGCCCATAGGTACTTTTCGGATTGGTAACAACCGGTTTGGATTGAACTCACTGCTTCGCCATGATGTATGAGGAATTTTGGCCATTTGTGAAAGAACAAGCACGTGCTTATTTGGAATGCTTGGATTGTTGGTGTTCGAAGAACTGAGTGTGACTTTTACATACGGTGTCCGTCTTGGGCCCGTAAGTACGTTTCGAAATGATAGCGACCCTTTTGGATTGAAATAACACTTTTCATCACGACGTATTAGGGATTTCAGCCGTTAGTTGAGGACCAAGTACTTGCTTATTTGGAACGCTTGGATTGTCGGCTTGCGAAGAACTGAGTTCGACTTTTGCATACAGTGTCCATTTTGGGCCCATAAGTACTTTTCGAAAAGGTAGCGACCTTTTTAGATTGAACTCATTGCTTCACCGTGTTGTGTGAGAGGTTTTGGACATTTTGGAAGAACAAGCACATGCTTATTTGGAATGCTTGGATTGTCAGGGTTTGAAGAACAGAGTGACTTTTGCGTACGATGTTCGTTTTGGGTCCATAGGTTCTTTTCGGAAAGGTAGCGGCCCGTCTGGGTTGAATTCACTCTTTTCTTCATGACGTATGAGCGATTTCGACCATTTGTGGTTGAATAAGCACTTGCTTATTTAGAACGCTTGGATTGTTAGCTTTCAAAGAACTGAGTGTGACTTTTGCAGATGGTGTCCATTTTGGGCCCATAAGTACTTTTCAGAAAGGTAGTGACCCTTTTGGATTGAACTCACTGCTTTGCTATGTCATATGAGAGGTTTTGGACATTTTGGAAGAACAAGCACTTGCTTATTTGGAACGCTTGGATTGTCAGCGTTCGAAGAACTGAGTGACTTTTGCGTAGGATGTTCGTTTTGGGTCCATAAGTACTTTTTGGAATGGTAATGACCCTTTTGATTGAACTCTTTGCGTAGCCATGACATATTAGGGATTTTAGCCATTTGTGGAAGAACAAGCACGTGTTTACTTGGAACGCTTGGATTGTTGGCCTTCGAAGAACTGAGTGTGACTTTTGCAGATGGTGTCCGTTTTGGGCCCATAAGTACTTTTCGAAAAGATAGTGACTGTTTTCGATTGAACGTACACTTTTCATGACAACGTATCAGGGATTTCGGCCATTTGTGGAAGAACAAGCACTCGTTTATTTGGAACACTTGGATTGCCGGCGTTCGAAGAACTGAGTGTGACTTTTGCATAAGGTGTCTGTTTTGGGTCCATAAGTACTTTTCGAAAAGATAGCGACCCTTTTGGATTGAACTCACAGCTTCGCCGTGACGAATGAGGGATTTTGGCCATTTGCGAAAGAATAGGCACGTGCTTATTTGGAACGCTTGGATTGTCGACGTTCGAAAAACTGGGTGTAACTTTTACAGACGGTGTCCGTTTTGGGCCCATAAGTAATTTTCGAAAAGGTAACGACCCTTTTGGATTGAACTAACCCTTTTCCTCATGACGTATCAAGGATTTTAGATGTTTGTGGAAGAACATGCATTTGCTTATTTGGAACGCTTGGATTGTCGACGTTCGAAGAACTGAGTGTGACTTTTGCATATTGTGTCCATTTTGGGCCCATAAGTACTTTTCGGAATGATAGCGACCCTTTTGGATTGAACTCACTGCTTCGCCACGATGAATGAGGGACTTTGGTCGTTTATAGAAGAACAAGAACGTGTTTATTTGGAACGCTTGGATTGTTGGCGTTCGAAGAATTGAGTGTGACTTTTGTAGACGGTGTTCGTTTTGGGCCCATAAGTACTTTTTAGAAAGGTAGCGACCCTTTTGGATTGAACTAACCCTTTTCCTCATGACGTATCAGGGATTTTGGCCGTTTGTGGAAGACCAAGCAATTGCTTATTTGGAAAGCTTGGATTGTTGGCGTTCGAAGAACTGAGTGTGACTTTTGCATACCGTGTTTGTTTTAGGCCCATAAGTACTTTTTGGAATGGTAACGAGCATTTTGGATTGAACTCACTACGTCACCATGACGTATGAGGGATTTTGGCCATTTGTGGAAGAATAAGCACGTGTTTATTTAGAATGCTTGGATTGTCGACGTTCGATGAACTGAGTGTGACTTTTGCAGACAGTGCCTGTTTTGGGCCCATAAGTACTTTTTGGAAAGGTAGCGACCCTTTTGGATTGAACTCACTACTTCACCGTGACGTATGAGAGATTTTGGCTGTTTGTGGAAGAACAAGCACTTGCTTATTTGGAATGTTTGGATTGAAGGTGTTCGAAGAACTGAGTGTAACTTTTGCATACAGTGTTTGTTTTGGGTCCATAAGTACTTTTCGGAAAGGTAGTGATCCTTTTGGATTGAACTCACTACTTCACTGTGATGAACGAGGGATTTTTACCATTTGTGGACGAACAACCGCGTGTTTATTTGAAGGCTTAGATTGTCGACGTTCGAAGAACTGAGTGTGCCTTTTGCATACGGTGCCCCTTTTGGGCCATAAGTACTTTTCGGACAGGTAGCGACCATTTTGGATTGAACTCACTGCTTCATCGTGACGTATGAGAGATTTTGGCTGTTTGTGGAAGAACAAGCACTTGCTTATTTGGAACGTTTGGATTGTCAGCGTTCGAAGAACTGAGTATGATTTTTGCAGATGATGTCCATTTTGGACCCATAAGTATTTTTCGAAAAGGTAGCGACCCTTTTAGATTGAACTCACTGCTTCGTCGTGATGAATGAGGGATTTTGGCCATTTTTGGAAGAACAAACATGTGTTTATTTGGAACGCTTGGATTGTCGGCGCTCAAAGAACTGAATGTGACTTTTACAGACAGTGTCCATTTTGGGCCCATAAGTACTTTTCGAAAAGGTAGCGACCCTTTTGGATTGAACTAACCCTTTTTGTAGCGAAGTATTAGGGATTTTGGCCGTTTTTGGAAGAACAAGTACTTGCTTATTTGGAAAGCTTGGATTGTCAGCGTTTGAAGAACTGAGTGTGACTTTTGCATACGGTGTCTGTTTTGGGCCCATAAGTACTCTTTGGAAAGGTAGCGACCCTTTTCGATTGAACTCACTCCTACATCATGACGTATGAGAGAGTTTGGCCATTTGTGAAAGAACAAGCACTTGCTTATTTGGAATGCTTTGATTGTCGGCGTTTGAAGAGCTGAGTGTGACTTTTGCATACGGTGTTTGCTTTGGGTCGAAAAGTACTTTTCGGAAAGGCAGCGACCCTTTTGGATTGAATTCATTCTTTTCTTCCCAACGTATGAACGATTTTGGCAGTTTGTGGTTGAATAAGCGCTTGCTTATTTGGAACTCTTGGATTGTTGGCGTTCGAAGAATTGAGTGTGACTTTTGCATACGTTGTTCGTTTTGGGCCCATAAGTACTTTTCGGAAAGGTAGCAACCCTTTAGGATTGAACTCACCACCTCACCATGAGAATTAGAGATTTTGACCATTTGTGGAAGAACAAGCACTCGCTTATTTGGAACGTTTGGATTGTCGACGTTTGAATAGCTGAGAGTGATTTTTGCGTACTATGTCAATTTTTGGCTCATATGTACTTTTCAGAAAGGTAATGACCCTTTTCGATTAAACTTACCGCTTTGCCGTGACATATGAGGGATTTTTGCCATTTGTGGAACAATAAGCACTTGCTCATTTGGAATTCTTGGATTGTCGGCGTTCGAAGAACTGAGTGTGACTTTTGCATACGGTGTCCATTTTGGGCCCATAAGTACTTTTCGGAAAGGTAGCGACCCTTTTGGATTGAACTCACTTCTTCACCATGACGAACGAGGGATTTTGGTTATTTATGGAAGAACAAGCCCATGTTTATTTGGAACGCTTGGATTATCGGCGTTCAAAGAACTGAGTGTGACTTTTGCATACGTTGTTCGTTTTGGGCCCATAGGTAATTTTCGAAAAGGTAGCGGCCCTTTTGGATTGAACTCACTGCTTCGTCGTGACGTATGAGAGATTTTGGCCATTTGTGGAACAACAAGCACTTGCTTATTTGGTTTGCTTGGATTGTCATCGTTCGAAGAACTGAGTGTGACTTTTGCATACGGTGTCCATTTTGGGCTCATTAGTACTTTTCGAAAAGGTTGCGACCCTTTTGGATTGAACTAACCCTTTTCATCGTGTCGTATTACGGATTTCAGCCGTTTGTGGAAAAACAAGCACTTGCTTATTTGGAACGCTTGGATTGCTGGTGTTCGAAGAACAGAGTGTGACTTTTGCAGACGATGTACGTTTTGGACCCATAACTACTTTTCAGAAAGATAACGACCCTTTTCGATTAAACTTACCGCTTCACCGTGACATATGAGGGATTTTTGCCATTTGTGGAACAATAAGCACTTGCTTATTTGGAATGATTGGATTGTCGAACTTCGAAGAACTGAGTGTGACTTTTGCATACGGTGTCCGTTTTGGGCCCATAAGTACTTTTTGAAAAGGTAGTGACCCTTTTTAACTGAATTCACTCTTTTTTTCATGACGTACGAGGGATTTCGACTGTTTGTAGTTGAATAAGTACTTGTTTATTTTGGAACGCTTGGATTGCTGGCGTTCGAAGAACAGAGTGTGACTTTTACAGACGATGTCCGTTTTGGGCCCATAAGTACTTTTCAGAAAGGTAGCGACCCTTTTGGATTGAACTTACTCTTTTTGTCATGACGTACTAAGGATTTCGGCCTTTTTTGGAAGAACAAGCACTTGGTTATTTGGAACGCTTGGATTGTCGGCGTTGGAAGAACTAAGTGTGACTTTTGCAGACGGTGTCCGTTTTGGGCCCATAGGAACTTTTTGAAAATGTAGCAACCCTTTTGGATTGAACAAACCCTTTTCGTCGCTGCTTATCAAGGATTTCAGCAGTTTATGGAAGAACAAGGACTTGGTTATTTGCAAAGCTTGGATTGTTGGCGTTCGAAGAACTGAGTGTGACTTTTGCATACGGTGTCCGTTTTGGGCGCATAAGTACTTTTCGAAAAGGTAGCGACCCTTTTGGATTAAACTCACTGCTTCGCCGTAACGAATGAGGGACTTTGGTCATTTTTGGAAGATCAAACACGTGTTTATTTGGAAATCTTGGATTGTCGGCGTTCTAAGAATTGAGTTTGACTTTTGCAGGCGGTGTCTATTTTGGGCCCATAAGTACTTTTCGGAAAGGTAGCAACCCTTTTAGATTGAACTAACCCTTTTCATCACGAGGTATCAGTGATTTCGGTCGTTTGTGGAAGAACAAGTACTCGCTTATTTGGAACACTTGGATTGTCGGTGTTCGAAGAACTCAGTGTGACTTTTGCATACGGTGTCCGTTTTGGGCCCATAAGCACTTTTCGAAAAGGTGGGGACCCTTTTGAATTGAACTCACTGCTTTACCGTGATGAACAAGGGATTTTAGCCATTTGTGGAAGAACAAGCACGTGTTTATTTGGAAGGCTTGGATTGTCGGTGTTCGAAGAACTGAGTGTGACTTTTGCAGACGGTATCCGTTTTGGGCCCATATGTACTTTTCAGAAAGGTAGCGACCCCTCTGAATTGAACGAACCCTTTTTATCATGATGGATCAGGGATTTCGGCCATTTGTGGAAGAACAAGCACTTGCTTATTTGGAACGCTTAGATTGTTGGCATCCGAAGAACTGAGTGTGACTTTTGCATACGTTGTTCGTTTTGGGCCCATAAGTACTTTTTGGAATGGTAGTAACCAATTGGATTGAACTAATAGCCTCACCATAAGAATGAGGGATTTCGTTCATTTGTGGAAGAACAAGCACTTGCTTATTTGGAACGCTTGGATTGTTGGCGTTCGAAGAACAGAGAGTGACTTTTGCGTACAGTGTCCGTTTTGGGCCCATAAGTACTTTTCGAAAAGGTAGCGACCTTTTTGGATTAAACTCACCTCTTCATCGTGACGTATAAGGGATTTCATCCATTTGTGGAACAACAAGCTCTTGCTTATTTGGAACGCTTGAATTTTTGGCGTTCCAAAAACTGAGTGTGACTTTTGCATACGGTGTCCGTTTTGGGCCCATCAGTACTTTTCGAAAAGGTAGCGACCCTTTTAGATTGAACAAACCTTTTTCGTCGTGACGTATGAGGGATTTTGGCCGTTTGCGGAAGAACAAGCACTTGCTTATTTAGAACGCTTGGATTGTCGGCGTTTGAAGAACTAGGTGTGACTTTTACATACAGTGGGCCCCTAAGTACTTTTCGAAAAGGTAGCGACCCTTTTGGATTGAACTCATTGGTTTGTCGTGATGAATGAGGGATTTTGGCCACTTGTGGAAGAACAAGCACGTGTTTATTTGGAACGCTTGGATTGTCGGCGTTCGAAGAATTGAGTGTGACTTTTGCAGACGGTGTCCATTTGGGCCTATAAGTACTTTTCGGAATGGTACCGAGCCTTTTGTATTGAACTAACCCTTTTCGTCGCAATGTAGTAGGGATTTTTGCCGTTTGTGGAAAAAGAAGCACTTGCTTATTTGGAACGCTTGGATTGTCAGCGTTCCAAGAACTGAGTGTGACTTTTGCATACGGTGTCTGTTATGGGCCCATAAGTACTTTTCGGAAAGGTAACGACCCTTTTTGGATTGAACTCAATACTTCGCTATGATGTATGAGGGATTTTTGCCATTTGTGGAAGAATGAGAACGTGTTAATTTCGGACGCTTGGATTGTCGATATTCGAAGAACTGAGTGTCACTTTTACAGACGATGTTCGTTTTGGGCCCATAAGTACTTTTCGGAAAGGTAGCGACCCTTTTGGATTGAACTAATTCTTTTCATCATGACATAGCAGGGATTTCGGCCGTTTGTTGAAGAACAAACACTTGCTTATTTGGAACGCTTGGATTGTCGGCGTTCAAAGAACTGAGTGTGACTTTTGCATAAGGTGTCCGTTTTGGGCCCATAACTACTTTTCGGAAAGATAACGACCCTTTTGAATTGAACTCAATACTTCACTATGATGTATGTGGGATTTTGGCCGTTTGTGGAAGAACGGGCACGTGTTTATTTGGGACACTCGGATTGTCGACGTTCGAAGAACTAAGTGTGACTTTTGCTGACGGTGTCCGTTTTGGGCCCATAAGTACTTTTTGGAAAAATAGCGACCCTTTTGGATTGAACTAACCCTTTTCATCGCGACGTATGAGGGATTTTGGCCATTTGTGGAAGAACAAACACTTGCTTATTTGGAACGCTTGGATTGTTGACGTTCAATGAATTGAGTGTGACTTTTGCATACAGTGTCCGTTTTGGGCCCATAAGTACTTTTCGAAAAGGTAGCAACCCTTTTGGATTAAACTCACCGCTTCATCGTGACGTATGAGGGATTTTGACCATTTGTGGAAGAACAAGCACTCGCTTATTTGGAACGCTTGGACTGTCTGGGTTCGAAGAACTGAGAGTGTCTTTTGCGTACGGTGTCCGTTTTCAGCCCATAAGTACTTTTTGAAAAGGCAACGACCCTTTTAGATTGAACTAACCCCTTTCGTTACGACGTATTAGGGATTTCAGACGTTGGTGGAAGAACAAACACTTTCTTATTTGGAACGCTTGGATTGTCGACGTTCGAAAAACTGAGTGTGACTTTTACATACGTTGTTCGCTTTGGGCCCATAAGTACTTTTCGAAAAGGTATAAATCCTTTTTCTATTAGACTCACTGCCTCACCATGAGAATTAAGGATTTCAGCCGTTTGTGGAAGAACAAGTACTCACTTATTTGGAACATGTGGATTGTCGGCGTTCGAAGAACGGAGAGTAACTTTTGCATACGGTGTTCGTTTTGGGCCCATAAGTACTTTTCTAAAAGGTAGCGACCCTTTTGGATTAAACTCACTCCTTCACCATGACCCATGAGGGATTTTGGCCATTTGTGAAAAAACAAGCACTTGCTTATTTGGAACTATTGGATTGTCGGCCTTCGAAGAACTGAGTGTGACTTTTGCATACGATGTCGGTTTTAGGCCCATAAGTACTTTTCAAAAAGGTAGCGACCCTTTTGGATTGAACTCATGGCTTCACAATGACGAATGAGGGATTTTGACCATCTGTGGAAGAACGAGCATGTGTTTATTTGGAACGCTTGGGTTGTCGACGTTCAAAGAACAGTGTGTGACTTTTGCATACGGTGTCCGTTTTGGGCCCATAAGTACTTTTCAGAAAGGTAGCGACCCTTTTGGATTAACTCACTGCTTCGCTGTAACATATGAGGGATTTTGGCCATTTGTGGAAGAACAAGCACTTGCTTATTTGGAACGCTTGAATTGTCGGCGTTCGAAGAATTGAGAGTGACTTTTACGTACGGTGTCCGTTTTCGTCCCATAATTACTTTTCGAAAAGGTAGGGACCCTTTTAGATTGCACTAACCCCTTTCATCGTGACGTATTAAGGATTTTGGACATTTGTGGAAGAACAAGAACTTGCTTATTTGGAACGCTTCGATTGTCGACGTTCGAAGAACTGAGTGTGACTTTTACATACGTTGTTCGCTTTGGTCCCATAAGTACTTTTCGAAAAGGTATCAACCCTTTTTCTATTAGACTCACCGCCTCACCATGAGAATTAGGGATCTTAGCCATTTGTGGAAGAACAAGTACTCACTTATTTGGAACGCTTGGATTGTCGACGTTCGAAGACAGAGAGTGACTTTTGCGTACGGTGTCCGTTTTGGGTCCATAAGTACTTTTCGGAAAGGTAGTGACCCTTTTGGATTAAACTCACCACTTCACCATGCCGTATGTGGGATTTTGGACATTTGTGGAATGATAAGCACTTGCTTACTTGGAACGATTGGATTGTCGGTGTTCAAAGAACTGAGTGTGAAGACGTACGTTTTGGGCCCATAAGTACTTTTTGAAAAGGTAGTGACACTTTTGGATTGAACTCATGGCTTTGTTGTGACGAATGAGGGATTTTGACGAAATGTGGAAGAATGAGCATGTGTTTACTTGGAATGCTTGGATTGTTGGCATTCGAAGAACTGAGTTTAACTTTTGCATACGGCTTCCGTTTTAGGCCCATAAGTACTTTTTGAAAAGATAGCGATCCTTTTTGATTGAACTAACCCTTTTCATCGTGATGTATCCGGGCTTTCGGCCATTTGTGGAAGAACAAGCACTTGCTTATCTGCTATGCTTGGATTGTCGGTGTTCGAAGAAATGTGTGTGACTTTTGCATACGGTGTTCGTTTTGGGCTGATAAGCACTTTTCGAAAAGGTAGCTACCCTTTTGGATTAAACTAACCCGCGACCCTTTTGGATTAAACTAACCCTTTTCATCGTGACGTATGAGGGATTTTTGTCGTTTGTGGAAGAACAAGCACTTGCTTATTTGGAACGCTTGGATTGTCGGCGTTCGAAGAACAGAGTGTGACTTTTGCATATGGTGTCCGTTTTGGGCCCATAAGTACTTTTCGAAAAGGTAACGACCCTTTTGGATTGAACTAACCCTTTTCGTCGTGATGTATTAGGGCTTTCAGCCATTTGTGGAAGAGCTAGCACTTGCTTATTTGGAACGCTTGGATTGTCGGCGTTCGAAGAACTTAGTGTGACTTTTGCATACGGTGTCCGATTTGGGTCCATAAGTACTTTTCAAAACGGTAGCAACCTTTTTGGATTGTACTAACCCTTTTCGTCACGACGTATGAGGGATTTTAGCCTTTTTTGGAAGAACAAGTACTTGCTTGTTTGGAACGCTTGGATTGTCGACGTTCGAAGAACTGAGTGTGACTTTTGCATACGGTGTTCGTTTTGGGCCCATAAGTACTTTTCGAAAAGGTAGCGACCCTTTTGGATTGAACTCAATACTTTGCCGTGTAGAATGAGGGATTTTGGCCATTTGTGGAAGAACAAGCACGTGTTTATTTGGAACGCTTGGATTGTCGATGTTCGAAGAACTAAGTGTGACTTTTGTAGGCGGTGTCTGTTTTGGGCCCATAAGTACTTTTCGAAAAGTTTGCGACCCTTTTGGATTGAACTCACTGCGTCACCGTGAGGAATGAGGGATTTTGGCCATTTGTGGAAGAACCGGAAGGTGTTTATTTGGAACGCTTGGATTGACGACGTTCGAAGAACTGAGTGTGACTTTTACAGATGGCGTCTGTTTTGGGCCCATAAGTACTTTTCGGAAAGGTAGCGACCCTTTTGGATTAAACTCCCCACTTCATCGTGACGTATGAGGGATTTCGATCATTGGTGGAACAACGAGCACTTGCTTATTTGGAACGCTTGTATTGTCGACGTTCGAAGAACTGAGTGTGACATTTACATATGATGTCCATTTTAGGACAATAAGTACTTTTAGAAAAGGTAGCGACCCTTTGGGATTGAACTAACCGTTTTCGTCGCGACGTATCAGGGATTTTAGCCGTTTGTGGAAGAACAAGCACTTGCTTATTTGGAATGCTTGGATTGTCGACGTTCGAAGAACTGAGTGTGACTTTCGCAAACGGTGTCCGTTTTGGGCCCATAAGTACTTTTCGAAAAGGTAGCGATCTTTTTGGATTGAACTAACCCTTTTTGTCGTGACGTATGAGGGATTTCGGCAATTTTTGGAACGCCAAGCACTTGCTTATTTGGAACTCTTGGATTGTTGGCGTTCGAAGAATTGAGTAGGACTTTTGGATACGGTGTCCATTTTGGGCCCATAAGTACTTTTCAAAAAGGTAGCGACCCTTTTGGATTGAACTCAATGCTTCACTGTAACATATGAGGGATTTTGGCCGTAGGTGGAAAAACAAGCACTTTCTTATTTGGAACGTTGGATTGTCGGCGTTAGAAGAACTGAGTGTGACTTTTACATACAGTGTCTGCTTTGGGCCCATAAGTAATATTTGGAAAGGTAGTGACCCTTTTGGATTGAACTCACCGCTTCGTCGTGACGAATAAGGGATTTTGGCCGTTTGCGGAAGAACAAGCTCGTGTTTTTTGTAATGCTTGGATTACCGGCATTCGAAGAACTGAGTGTGACTTTTGCAGACAATGTCCATTTTGGGCCCGTAAGTACTTTTTGGAATGGTAGCGACCCTTTTGGATTAAACTAACCCTTTTCGTCATAACGTATCAGGGATTTCTGCCATTTGGAAAAGAACAAGCACTCGCTTATTTGGAACGCTTGGATTGTCGACGTTCGAAGAACTGAGTGTGACTTTTACATACGGTGTCCGTTTTGGGCTCGTAAGTACTTTTCGAAAAGGTAGCGACCCTTTTGGATTGAACTCACTGCTTCACCGTGTCGAATGAGGGATTTTGGCCATTTGAGAAAGAACAAGCACTTGTTTATTTGGTACGCTTGGATTGTCGGCGTTCGAAGAACTGAGTGTGACTTTTGCAGACGGTGTCCATTTTGGGCCCATAGGTACTTTTCAAAAAGGTAGCGACGCTTTTGGATTGACCTCACTGCTTTACCCTGATGAATGAGGGATTTTGGCCATTTGCGGAGGAACAGGCACGTGTTTATTTGGAACGCTTGGATTGCCGGCATTCGAAGAACTGAGTGTGACTTTTGCAGATGGTGTCCGTTTTGGCCCATAAGTACTTTTCGGAAAGGTAGCGACCCTTTTGGATTGAACTAACCATTTTCATCTCGATGTATCAAGGACTTCGACCATTTGTGGAAGAATAAGTACTTGTTTATTTAGAACGCTTTGATTGTTGGCGTTCGAAGAACTGAGTTCGACTTTTGCATATGGTGTCCATTTTGGGCCCATAAGTACATTTCGGAAAGGTAGCGACCCTTTTGGATTGAACTCACTACTTAGATGTGACGTATGAGGGATTTCGGCCACTTGTGGAAGAACAAGCACGTGTTTTTTGGAATGCTTGGATTATAAACGTTCGAAGAACTGAGTGTGACTTTTGCATATGGTGTCCGTTTTGGGTCCATAAGTACTTTTTAGAAAGGTAGCGACCCTTTTGGATTGAATTCATTCTTTTCTTGATGATGTATGAGGGATTTTTGACCTTTTGTGGTTGAAAAAGCAGTTGCGTATCTGGAACGCCTGGATTGCTGGCATTCGAAGAACTGAGTGTGACTTTTGCATACGTTGTTCGTTATGGGACAAGAAGTACTTTTTCGAAAGGTAGCAACCCTTTTTGGCTAAAATTATCGCTTCACCATGAGAATGAAGGATTATGGCCATTTGTGGAAGAACAAGCACTCACTTATTTGGAACGCTAGGATTGTTGGTGTTCGAAGAACTGAGAGTGACTTTTGCGTACGGTGTCCATTTTGGGCTCATAAGTACTTTTCGGAAGGGTGGCGACCCTTTTGGATTAAACTCGCTACTTTCCCATGACGTATGAGGGATTTCGACCATTTGTGGAACAACAAGCACTTGCTTATTTGGAACACTTGGATTGTCGGCGTTCGAAGAACTGAGTGTTACTCTTGCATACCGTGTCCGTTTTGGGACCATAAGTACTTTTCAAAAAGGTAGCGACCTTTTTGCATTGAATTAACCATTTTTGTCACGACATATTGGGGATTTTGGCCATTTGTGGAGAGTAAGCACTTGCTTATTTGGAACGCTAGGATTGTCGGCGTTCGAAGAACTGAGTTTGACTTTTGCATACGGTGTCAGTTTTGGGCCCATAAGTACTTTTCAGAAAGATAACAACCCTTTTTGATTGAACTCACTACTTCGCTGTGATGTATGAGGGATTTTCGCCATTTTTGGAAGAATGAGAACGTGTTAATTTCGGACGCTTGGATTGTCGGCGTTCGAAGAACTGAGTGTGACTTTTACAGACGGTGTCCATTTTAGGCCCATAAGTACTTTTCGAAAAGGTAGCGACCCTTTTGGATTGAACTAACCCTTTTCGTCTTGATGTATCAGGGATTTCGACCATTTGTGGAAGAACAAGCACTTGCTTATTTGGAACGCTTGGACTGTCAGCGTTCGAAGAACTAAGTGTGACATTTGCCTACGGTGTCCATTTTGGGCCCATAAGTACTTTTCAAAACGGTAGAAACCCTTTTGGATTGAACTAACCCTTTTTATCGTGACGTATGAGGGATTTTGACCATTTTTAGAACAACAAGTACTTGCTTATTTAGAACGTTTGGATTGTCGGCGTTCGAAGAACTGAGTATGACTTTTGCATACGGTGTCCGTTTTGGGCCCATATATACTTTTTAAATAGGTAGTGACCCTTTTGGATTGAACTCACTACTTCGTCGTGACGTATGAGGGATTTCGACCATTTGTGGAAGAACAAGCACTTTCTTATTTGAAACGCTTTGATTGTTGGCGTTCAAAGAACTGAGTGTGACTTTTGCATACGGTGTCCATTTTGGGCCCATAAGTACTTTTCGGAAAGGTAGCGACCCTTTTCAATTGAACTCACTGCTTCGTCGTGACGAATGGGGGATTTTGACCGTTTGTGGAAGAACAAGCACGTGTTTTTTCGAATGCTTGGATTGTCGAAGTTCGAACATCTGAGTGTGACTTTTGCAGACGGTATCCATTTTAGGTCCTTATGTACTTTTCGAAAAGGTAGCGACCCTTTTGGATTGAACTAACCCTTTTTGTCGCGACGTATTAGGGATTTTGGCCATTTGTGAAAGAACAAGCACTTGCTTATTTGAAACGCTTGGATTGGCGGCGTTCAAAGAACTGAGTGTGACTTTTGTAGTTGGTGTCCATTTTGGGGCCATAAGTACTTTTCGAAAAGGTAGCAACCCTTTTGGATTGAACTAACCATTTTCATCGCAATGTATCAAGGATTTCGGCCATTTGTGGAAGAACAAGGACTTGCTTATTTGGAACGCTTGGATTGCCGGCGTTCGAAGAACTGAGTGTGACTTTTGCATACGGTGTCCGTTTTGGTCCCATAAGTACTTTTTGAAAAGGTAGCGACCATTTGGATTAACCTCACTACTTAGCCGTGACGTATGAGGGATTTTGGTTATTTGTGGAAAAACAAGCACGTGTTTTTTGGAACGCTTGGATTGTCGACATTTGAAGAACCGAATGTGACTTTTGCATACGGTGTTCGTTTTGGGCCCATACGTACTTTTCAAAAAGGTAGCGACCCTTTTGGATTGAACTCACTGCTTCGTCGTGACGTATTAGATATTTTGGCCATTTGTGGAAGAACAAGGACTTGCTTTTTCAGAACCCTTGGATTGTCGGCGTTCGAAAAACTGAGTGTGAGTTTTGCATGCGGTGTTTGTTTTAGGTCCATAAGTACTTTTCAGAAAGGTAGCGACCCTTTTGGATTGAATTCACTCTTTTTTTCCTGACGTATGAGCGATTTTGACCGTTTGTGGTTGAAAAAGTAGTTGTTTATTTGGAACGCTTGGATTGTTGGCGTTCGAAGAACTGAGTGTGACTTTTGCATATGTTGTTCATTTTGGGACCATAAGTACTTTTCAGAAAGGTAGCAACCCTTTTGGATTGAACTCACCACCTCACCATGAGAATGAGGGATTTCGACAGTTTGTGGAAGAACAAGCACTCGCTTATTTGAAATGCTTAGATAGTCGGGGTTCGAAGAACTGAGAGTGACTTTTGCGTACGGTGTCCGTTTTGGGCCCATAAGTACTTTTTAGAAAGGTCTCGACCCTTTTGGATTAAACTCACCGCTTTGCCATTACGTATCAGGGATTTTGGGCATTTGTGGAATAACAAGCACTTGCTTATTTGGAACGCTTGGATTGTCGGCGTTCGAAGAACCGATATGACTTTTGCATATGGTGTCCGTTTTGGGCCCATATATACTTTTCGAATAGGTAACGACCCTTTTGGATTGAACTCACTGCTTCATTGTGACGTATGAGAGATTTCAGCCATTTGCGGAAGAACAAGCACTTTCTAATTTTGAATGCTTGGATTTTCGGCGTTCAAAGAACTGAGTGTGACTTTTGCATACGGTGTCCATTTTAGGCCCATAAGTACTTTTCAAAAAGGTAGGGACCCTTTTCGATTGAACTCATCTCTTTGCCATAACGAATAAGGGATTTTGGCCATTTGTGGAAGAATAAGCACGTGTTTTTTGGAACGCTTGGATTGTCGACGTTCAAAGATCTGGCTGTGACTTTTGTAGACGGTGTCCGTTTTGGGCCCATAAGTACTTTTCGAAAAGGTAGCGATCCTTTTGGATTAAACTAACCCTTTTCATCATGGCGTATCAAGGATTTTGGCCGTTTGTGGACGAACTAGCATTCCCTTATTTGGAACGCTTGGATTGTCGGCGTTCGAAGAACTGAGTGTGAATTTTGCGTACGGTGTTCGTTTTGGGCCCATAAGTACTTTTCAGAAAGGTAGCGACCCTTTCGGATTATACTCTCAACTTTTCCATGATGTATGAGGGATTTGGACCATTTGTGGAACAATAAGCACTTGCTTATTTGGAAGGCTTGGATTGTCGGCGTTCAAAGAACTGAATGTTACTCTTGCATACGGTGTCCGTTTTGGGACCATAAGTACTTTTTGAAAAAGTAGCGACCCTTCTGCATTGAACTAACCATTTTTGTCCCGGCATATCAGGAATTTTGGCCGTTTGTGGAGAACAAGCACTTGCTTATTTGGAACGCCTGGATTGTCGGCGTTTGAAGAACTGAGTTTGACTTTTGCATACGGTGGGCCCATCAGTACTTTTCGAAAAGGTAATGATCCTTTTGGATTGAACTCACTACTTCGCTGCGATGTTTGAGGGATTTTCGCTATTTTTGGAAGAACGAGTACGTGTTAATTTCGGACCCTTGGATTGTCGACGTTCGAAGAACTGAGTGTGACGTTTGCAGATGGTGTCCGTTTTAGGCCCATAAGTACATTTCCCAAAGGTAGCGACCCTTTTGGATTGAACTAACCCTTTTCGTCTTGATGTATCAGGGATTTTGACCATTTATGGAAGAACAAGCACTTGCTTATTTGGAACGCTTGGACTGTCGACGTTCGAAGGACTGAGTGTGACTTTTGCATACGGTGTCCATTTTGGGCCCATAAGTACTTTTTGAAAAGGTAGCAACCCTTTTGGATTGAACTAACTCTTTTCGTCGTGACGTATGAGGGATTTTGACAATTTTTAGAACAACAAGCACTTACTTATTTGGAACGTTTGGATTGTCGACGTTCGAAGAACTGAGTATGACTTTTGCATACGGTGTCCGTTTTGGGCCCATATGTACTTTTCGAATAGGTAGCGACCCTTTTGGATTGAACTCACTACTTCGCCATGACGTATGAGGGATATCAGCCATTTGTGGAAGAACAAGAACTTTCTTATTTGGAGCGCTTGGATTGTCGGCATTCAAAGAACTGAGTGTGACTTTTGCATACGGTGTCCATTTTGGGCGCATAAGTACTTTTCGAAAAGGTAGCGACCCTTTTCGATTGAACTCACCACTTCATCGTGACGAATGAGGGATTTTGGCCGTTTGTGGAAGAACAAGCACGTGTTTTTTGGAACGCTTGGATTGTCGACGTTCGAAGATCTGAGTGTGACTTTTGCAGACGGTGTCCGTTTTGGGCCCATAAGTACTTTTCGAAAAGGTAGCGACCCTTTTGGATTGAACTAACCCTTTCATCGTAACGTATTTAGGATTTCGGCCATTTGTGAAAGAACAAGCACTTGCTTATTTGAAACGCTTGGATTGTCGACGTTCGAAGAACAGAGTGTGACTTTTGTAGATGGTGTCCGTTTTGGGGCCATAAGTACTTTTCAGAAGGGTAGCAACCCTTTTGGATTGAACTTACCATTTTCGTCGCAATGTATCAAGGATTTCGGCCATTTATGGAAGAATAAGGACTTGCTTATTTGGAATGCTTGGATCGTCGACGTTCGAAGAACTGAGTGTGACTTTTGCACACGGTGCCAGTTTTGGTCCCATAAGTACTTTTCGAAAAGGTAGCGACTCTTTTGGATTAAACTCACTGCTTAGCCGTGACGTATGAGGGATTTTGGCTGTTTGTGGAAGAACAAGCACGTGTTTTTTGGAAAGCTTGGATTGTCAACATTTGAAGAACAGAATGTGACTTATGCATACGGTGTTGGTTTTGGGGCCATAAGTACTTTTCGGAAAGGTAGCGACCCTTTTGGATTGAACTAACCATTTTCTTTGCAAAGTATCAAGGATTTCGGTCATTTGTGGAAGAACAAGGACTTGCTTATTTGGAACGCTTGGATTGTCGGCGTTCGAAGAACTGAGTGTGACTTTTGCATACGGTGTCCGTTTTGGTCCCACAAGCACTTTTCGAAAAGGTAGCGACCCTTTTGGATTAAACTCACTGCTTAGCCATGACGTATAAGGGATTTTAGCTATTTGTGGAATAACAAGCACGTGTTTTTCGGAACGCTTGGATTGTTGACGTTCGAAAAACTGAGTGTGACTTTTGCATACGGTGTCCGTTTTTAGGCCCATAAGTACCTTTCGGAAAGGTAGCGACCCTTTTGGATTGAACTCACTGCTTCGCTGTGACATATTAGATATTTTGGCCATTTATGGAAGTATAAGCACTTGCTTTTTAGAACGCTTGGATTGTCGGCGTTCGAAGAACTGAGTGTGAGTTTTGCATGCGGTGTTTGTTTTAGGTCCAAAAGTACTTTTTAGAAAGGTAGCGACCCTTTTGGATTGAATTCACTCTTTTCTTCGTGACGTTTGAACGATTTTGACCGTTTGTGGTTGAAAAAGTAGTTGCTTATTTGGAACGCTTGGATTGTTGGCGTTCGAAGAACTGAGTGTGACTGTTGGATACGTTCTTCATTTTGGGACCGTAAGTACTTTTCGGAAAGGTAGCAACCCTTTTGGATTGAACCCACCGCCTCACCATGAGTATGAGGGATTTCAATAGTTTGTGGAAGAACAAGCACTCACTTATTTGAAACGCTTGGATTGTCAGGGTTCGAAGAACTGAGAGTGACTTTTGCGTACGGTGTCCGTTTTGTGCCCGTAAGTACTTTTCAGAAAGGTCGCGACCCTTTTGGATTAAACTCACCGCTTCGCCCTGACGTATGAGGGATTTTGGCCATTTGTGGAATAACAAGCACTTACTTATTTAGAACGCTTTGATCATCAGCGTTTGAAGAACCGAGTATGACTTTTGCATACGGTGTCCATTTTGGGCCCACATGTACTTTTCGAATGGGTAGCGACCCTTTTGGATTGAACTCACTGCTTCACCATGACGTATGAGGGATTTTTACCATTTGTGGAAGAACAAGCACTTTCTTTTTTGGAACGCTTGGATTGTCGGCGTTAAAAGAACTGAGTGTGACTTTTGCATACGGTGTCCATTTTGGGCCCATAAGTACTTTTCAAAAAGGTAGTGACCCTTTTCGATTGAACTCACCGCTTCGTCTTGACGAATGAGGGATTTTGGCCGTTTGTGGAAGAACAAGCACGTGTTTTTTGGAATGCTTGGAATGTCGACGTTCGAAGATCTGAGCGTGACTTTTGCAGACGGTGTCCTTTTTGGTCCCACGAGTACTTTTCGAAAAGGTAGCGACCCTTTTAGATTGAACTAACCCTTTTCGTCACGATGTATTAGGGATTTTCGCCGTTTTTGAAAGAACAAGCACTTGCTTATTTGAAACGCTTGGATTGTCGGCGTTCGAAGAACTGAGTGTGAGTTTTGTAGATAGTGTACGTTTTGGAGCCATAAGTACTTTTCGGAAAGGTAACGACTTTTTTGGATTGAACTAACCATTTTCGTCGCAATGTATCAAGGATTTCGGCCATTTGTGGAAGTACAATGACTTGCTTATTCGGAATGCTTGGATTGTCAGCGTTCAAAGAATTGAGTGTAACTTTTGTATACGGTGTCCGTTTCGGGGCCCATAAGTACTTTTCGGAAAGGTAGCGACCCTTTTGGATTGAATTCACTCTTTTCTTCATGACGTTTGAGCAATTTCGACCGTTTGTGGTTGAAAAAGTAGTTGCATATCTGGAACGCTTGGACTGTTGGCGTTCGAAGAACTGAGTGTGACCTTTGCATACGTTGTTCGTTTTGGGACCATAAGTACTTTTCAGAAAGGTAGCAACCCTTTTCAACTGAACTTACTGCCTCACCGTGATAATGAGGGATTTTGGCCATTTTTGAAAAAATAAGCACTTGCTTATTTGGAACGCTTTGATTGTCAGTGTTCGATGAACTGAGAGTGACTTTTGCGTACGATGTCCGTTTTGGGCCCATAAGTACTTTTTGGAAAGGTAGTAACCCTTTTGGATTAAACTCGCCGCTTCGTCGTGACGTATGAGGTATTTTGACCATTTGTGAAACAACAAGCACTTGCTTATTTTGGAACGCTTGGATTATTGACGTTCGAAAAGTTGTGTGACTTTTGTATACGGTGTCCGTTTTGGGACCATAAGTACTTTTCAAAAAGGTAGCGACCCTTTTGGATTGAACTAACTAATTTGTCGTGACGTATCAGGGATTTTGGCCGCTCGTGGAAGAACAAGCACTTGCTTATTTGGAATGCTTGGATTATCGATGTTCGAAGAACTGAGTTTGACTTTTGCATACGGTGTCAATTTTGGGCCCATAAGTACTTTTCAAAAAGGTAACGGGCCTTTTGGATTGAACTCACTACTTCACTATGAGGTATGAGGGATTTTTGCCATTTGTGGAAGAATGAGCACTTGTTAGTTTTGGACACTTTGATTGTCAGCGTTAGAAGAACTAAGTGTAACTTTTGCAGACGATGTCCGTATTGGGCCATAAGTACTTTTCGAAAAGGTAGCGACCCTTTTGGATTGAACTAAACCTTTTTGTCTTGATGTATCAGGGATTTCAACCATTTGTGGAAGAACAAGCGCACATTTATTTGGAACGCTTGGATTGTCGATGTTCAAAGAACTGAGTGACTTTTACAGACGGTGTCCGTTTTGGGCCCATAAGTACATTTTGAAAAGGTAATGACCCTTTTGGATTGAACTCACTGCTTCATCATGATGAATGAGGGATTTTAGCCGTTTGTGGAAGAATGGGCACGTGTTTATTTGGAACGCTTTGATTGTCGACGTTCGAAGAACTGAGTGTGACTTTTGCAGATGGTGTCCGTTTTGGGCCCATAAGTACTTTTCGGAAAGGTAGCGACCTTTTTGGATTGAACTCACCGCTTCACCGTGACAAATGAGGCATTTTGGCCATTTGTGGAAGAACAGGCACGCATTTTTTGGAACGCTTGGATTGTCAGCGTTCAAAGAACTGAGTGTGGCTTTTGCAGACAGTGTCCGTTTTCGGCCCATAAGTACTTTTCAAAAAGGTAGCAACCCTTTTGGATTAAACTCACCCTTTTCATCATGATATATCAGGGATTTCGGCCATTTGTGGAAGAACAAGCACTCGCTTATTTGGAATGCGTGGATTGTCGATGTTCGAAGAGCTGAGTGTGACTTTTGCATACGGTGTCCGTTTTGGGCCCATAAGTACTTTTCGAAAAGGTAGTGATCTTTTTGGACTGAACTAACCCTTTACATTGTGACATATTAAGGATTTCAGCCATTTGTGGAAGAACAAGCACTTGCTTATTTGAAACGCTTAGATTGTCGACGTTCGAAGAACCGAGTGTGACTTTTATAGATGGGGTCCGTTTTGGGCCCATAAGTACTTTTTCGAAAGGTATCGACCATTTTGGACGGAACGAACCCTTTTCATCTTGATGTATCAAGGATTTCGACCATTTATAGAGGAACAAGCACTAGCTTATTTGGAACGCTTGGATTGTTGGCGTTCGAAGAACTGAGTGAGACTTTTGCGTACGGTGTCCGTTTTGGGCCCACAAGTACTTTTTGAAAAGGTAGCAACCCTTTTGGTTTGAAATAACCCTTTTCATAGTGATGTATTAGTGATTTTGGACGTTTGTGGAAGAACAAGTACTTGCGTATTTGAAATGCTTGGATTGTCGACGTTTGAAGAATAGAGTGTGACTTTTGCATACGGTGTTCGTTTTGGGCATATAAGTACTTTTCAAAAAGGTAGCGACACTTTTGGATTGAAATAACCCTTTTCTTCGTGACATATTAGTGATTTCGGACGTTTGTGGAAGAACAAGTACTTGCTTATTTGAAATGCTTGGATTGTCGACGTTTGAAGAACTATGTGTGACTTTTGCATACAGTGTTTGTTTTGGGCCTATAAGTACTTTTCGAAAAGATAGCGACCCTTTTGGATTGAAATAACCATTTTCATAGTGATGTATTAGTGATTTCGGACGTTTGTGGAAGAACAAGTACTTGCATATTTGAAACGCTTGGATTGTCAACGTTTGAAGAATTGAGTGTGACTTTTGCATACGGTGTTCGTTTTGGGCATATAAGTACTTTTCAAAAAGGTAGCGACACTTTTGGATTGAAATAACCCTTTTCGTTGTGACATATTAGTGATTTCGGACGTTTGTGGAAGAACAAGTACTTGCTTATTTGAAACGCTTGGATTGTCGACGTTTGAAGAACTATGTGTGACTTTTACATACAGTGTTCGTTTTGGGCCTATAAGTACTTTTCGAAAAGGTAGCGACCCTTTTGGATTGAAATAACCATTTTCATTGTGACATATTAGTGCTTTCGGCCATTTGTGGAAGAACAAGGACTTGCTTATTTGGAACGCTTGGATTGTCGGCGTTCAAAGAACTGAGTGTGACTTTTGCATACGGTGTCCGTTTTGGTCCCATAAGTACTTTTCGGAAAGGTAGCAACCCTTTTGGATTAAACTCACTACTTAGCCGTGACGTATGAGGGATTTTGGCCATTTGTGGAAGAACAAGCATGTGTCTTTTGGAACGCTTGGATTGTCGACATTGGAAGAACCGAGTGTGACTTTTACATACGGTGTTCGTTTTGGGCCCATAAGTCCTTTTCGAAAAGGTAGTGATCCTTTTGGAGTGAAATAACCCTTTTCGTAGTGACGTATTAGTGATCTCAGATGTTTGTGGAAAAACAAGTACTTGCTTATTTGAAACGCTTGGATTGTCGACGTTTGAAGAACTGTGTGTGACTTTTGCATACAGTGTTCGTTTTGGGCCTATAAGTACTTTTCGAAAAGGTAGCGACCCTTTTGGATTGAAATAACCATTTTCGTTGTGACATATTAGTGCTTTCGGCCATTTGTGGAAGAACAAGGACTTGCTTATTTGGAACGCTTGGATTGTCGGCGTTCGAAGAACTGAGTGTGACTTTTGCATACGGTGTCCGTTTTGGTCCCATAAGTACTTTTCGGAAAGGTAGCAACCCTTTTGGATTAAACTCACTACTTAGCCATGACGTATGAGGGATTTTGGCCATTTGTGGAAGAACAAGCACGTGTCTTTTGGAACGCTTGGATTGTCGACATTGGAAGAACCGAGTGTGACTTTTGCATATGGTGTTCGTTTTGGGCCCATAAGTCCTTTTTGAAAAGGTAGCGATCCTGTTGGATTGAAATAACCCTTTTCGCAGTGACGTATTAGTGATTTTGGAAGTTTGTGGAAGAACAAGTACTTGCTAATTTGAAACGCTTGGATTATCGACGTTTGAAGAACTGTGTGTGACTTTTGCATACAGTGTTTGTTTTGGGCCTATAAGTACTTTTCGAAAAGGTAGCGACCCTTGTGGATTGATATAACCATTTTTGTTGTGACATATTAGTGCTTTCGGCCATTTGAGGAAGAACAAGGACTTTCTTATTTGGAACGCTTGGATTGTCGGCGTTCGAAGAACTGAGTGTGACTTTTGCACACGGTGTCCGTTTTGGTCCCATAAGTACTTTTCGAAAAGGTAGCAACCCTTTTGGATTAAACTCACTACTTAGCCGTGACGTATGAGGGATTTTGGCCGTTCGTGGAAGAACAAGCACGTGTCTTTTGGAACGCTTGGATTGTCAACATTGGAAGAATCGAGTGTGACTTTTACATACGGTGTTCGTTTTGGGCCCATAAGTCCTTTTCGAAAAGGTAGCGATCCTTTTGGATTGAAATAACCCTTTTCGTAGTGACGTATTAGTGATTTCGGAGGTTTGTGGAAGAACAAGTACTTGCTTATTTGAAACACTTGGATTGTCGAGTTTGAAGAACTGTGTGTGACTTTTGCATACAGTGTTCGTTTGGGCCTATAAGTACTTTTCGAAAAGGTAGCGACCCTTTTGGATTGAAATAACCATTTTCGTTGTGACATATTAGTGCTTTCGGCCATTTGTGGAAGAACAAGGACTTGGTTATTTGGAACGCTTGGATTGTCGGCGTTCCAAGAACTGAGTGTGACTTTTGCATACGGTGTCCGTTTTGGTCCCATAAGTACTTTTCGGAAAGGTAGCAACCCTTTTGGATTAAACTCACTACTTAGCCATGACGAATGAGGGATTTTGGCCATTTGTGGAAGAACAAGCACGTGTCTTTTGGAACGCTTGGATTGTCGACATTGGAAGAACCGAGTGTGACTTTTGCATATGGTGTTCATTTTGGGCCCATAAGTCCTTTTCGAAAAGGTAGCGATCCTTTTGGATTGAAATAACCCTTTTCGCAGTGACGTATTAGTGATTTCGAATGTTTGTGGAAGAACAAGTACTTGCTTATTTGAAACGCTTGGATTGTCGACGTTTGAAGAACTGTGTGTGACTTTTGCATACAGTGTTCGTTTTGGGCCTATAAGTACTTTTCGAAAAGGTAGCGACCCTTTTGGATTGAAATAACCATTTTCGTTGTGACATATTAGTGCTTTCGGCCATTTGTGGAAGAACAAGGACTTGCTTATTTGGAACGCTTGGATTGTCGGCGTTCGAAGAACTGAGTGTGACTTTTGCATATGATGTCCGTTTTGGTCCCATAAGTATTTTCTGGAAAGGTAACAACCCTTTTGGATTAAACTCACTACTTAGCCGTGATGTATGAGGGATTTTGGCCGTTTGTGGAAGAACAAGCACGTGTCTTTTGGAACGCTTGGATTGTCGACATTGGAAGAACCGAGTGTGACTTTTGCATATAGTGTTCGTTTTGGGCCCATAAGTCCTTTTCGAAAAGGTAGCGATCCTTTTGGATTGAAATAACCCTTTTCGCAGTGACGTATTAGTGATTTCGGACGTCTGTGGAAGAACAAGTACTTGCTTATTTGAAACGCTTGGACTGTCGACGTTTGAAGAACTGTGTGTGACTTTTGCATACAGTGTTCGTTTTGGGCCTATAAGTACTTTTCGAAAAGGTAGTTACCCTTTTGGATTGAAATAACCATTTTCGTTGTGACATATTAGTGCTTTCAGCCATTTGTGGAAGAACAAGGACTTGCTTATTTGGAGCGCTTGGATTGTCGGCGTTCGAAGAACTGAGTGTGACTTTTGCATATGATGTTCGTTTTGGTCCCATAAGTACTTTTCGGAAAGGTAACAACCCTTTTGGATTAAACTCACTACTTAGCCGTGACGTATGAGGGATTTTGGCCATTTGTGGAAGAAGTAGCACGTGTCTTTTGGAACGCTTAGATTGTCGACATTGGAAGAACCGAGTGTGACTTTTGCATACTGTGTTCGTTTTGGGCCCATAAGTTCTTTTCGAAAAGGTAGCGATCCTTTTGGATTGAAATAACCCTTTTCATAGTGACGTATTAGTAATTTCGGACGTTTGTGGAAGAACAAGTACTTGCTTATTTGGAACGCTTGGATTGTCGACGTTTGAAGAACTGAGTGTGACTTTTCCATACAGTGTTTGTTTTGGGCCTATAAGTACTTTTCGAAAAGGTAGCGACCCTTTTGGATTGAAATAACCCTTTTCTCGTGACATATTAGTGATTTCGGACGTTTGTGGAAGAACAAGTACTTGCTTATTTGAAATGCTTGGATTGTCGACATTTGAAGAACTAAGTGTGACTTTTGCATACGTTGTTCGTTTTGGGCCTATAGGTACTTTTTGAAAAGGTAGCGGCCCTTTTGGATTGAAATAACCATTTTCATTGTGACGTATTAGTGATTTCGGCCATTTGTGGAAGAATAAGGACTTGCTTATTTGGAACGCTTGGATTGTCGGCGTTCGAAGAACTGAGTGTGACTTTTGCATACGGTGTCCATTTTAGTCCCATAAGTACTTTTCGAAAAGGTAGTGACCCTTTTGGATTAAACTCACTACTTCCCCATGATGTATGAGGGCTTTTGGCCATTTGTGGAAGAGCAAGCATGCGGTTTTTGGAATGCTTGGATTGTCGACATTCGAAGAACCGAGTGTGACTTTTGCATACGGTGTTCGTTTTGGGCCTATAAGTACTTTTCGAAAAGGTAGCGACCTTTTTGGATTGAACTCACTGCTTCACCGTGACATATTAGATATTTTGGCCGTTTGTGGAAGAACAAGCACTTGCCTTTTTGGAACGCTTGGATTGTCGGCGTTCGAAGAACTGAGTGTGACTTTTGCATAAGGTATTTGTTTTGGGTCCATAAGTACTTTTCAGAAGGGTAGCGACCCTTTTAGATTGAATTCACTCTTTTCTTCGCGACGTATGGGCGATTTTGACCGTTTGTGGTTGAAAAAGTAGTTGCTTATTTGGAACGCTTGGATTGTTGGCGTTCGAAGAACTGAGTGTGACTTTTGCATACGTTGTTCGATTTGGGACCATAAGTACTTTTCGGAAAGGTAGCAACCCTTTTGGATTGAACTCACCGCCTCACCATGAGAATGAGGGATTTCGACAGTTTGTGGAAGAACAAGCACTCACTTATTTGAAATGCTTGGATTGTCAGGGTTCGAAGAACTGAGAGTGACTTTTGCGTACGGTGTCCGTTTTGGGCCGATAAGTACTTTTTAGAAAGGTCTCGACCCTTTTGGATTAAACTCACTGCTTTTTCATGACGTATCAGGGATTTTGGGCATTTGTGGAAAAACAAGCACTTGCTTATTTGCAACGCTTGGATTGTCGAAGTTCGAAGAACCGAGTATGACTTTTACATACGGTGTCCGTTTTGGGCCCATATATACTTTTCGAATAGGTAGCGACCCTTTTGGATTGAACTAACCCTTTTCATCACGACGTATCAGGGATTTTGGCCGTTTGTGAAAGAACAAGCACTTGCTTATTTGGAACGCTTGGATTGTCGGCGTTCGAAGAACTGAGTTTGACTTTTGCATACGGTGTCCGTTTTGGGCCCATAAGTACTTTTCGGAAAGGTTACGACCCTTTTGGATTGAACTCACAAATTTACTGTGATGTATGAGGGATTTTCACCATTTGTGGAAGAACGAGTACGCGTTAATTTCGAACCCTTGGATTGTTGGCGTCCGAAGAACTGAGAGTGACTTTTGTAGACGGTGTCCGTTTTGGGCCCATAAGTACTTTTCGAAAAGGTAGCGACCCTTTTGGATTGAACTAACCCTTTTCATAGAGATGTATCAGGGATTTCGACCATTTGTCGAAGAACAAGAACTTGCTTATTTGGAACGCTTGGATTGTCGGCGTTTGAAGAACTGAGTGTGACTTTTGCATACGATATCCGTTTTGGGCCCATAAGTACTTTTCGAAAAGGTAGCGACCCTTTTGGATTAAACTAACCCTTTTCGTCATGATGTATTAGGGATGTTGGCCGTTTGTGGAAGAACAAGCACTCGCTTATTTGGAACGCTTGGATTGCCGGCGTTCGAAGAATTGAGTGTGACTTTTGCATACGGTGTCCATTTTGGGCCCATAAGTACTTTTTGAAAAGGTAGCGACCTTTTTGGATTGAACTAACCCTTTTTGTCATGATGTATTAGGGATTTCAGCTGTTTGTGGAAGAACAAGCACTTGCTTATTTGAAATGCTTGGATTGTTGGCATTCGAAGAACTGAGTGTGACTTTTGCAGATGGTGTCCATTTTGGGCCCATAAGTACTTTTCGGGAAGGTAGAGACCCTTTTAGATTGAACTAACCATTTTCATCATGATGTATCAACAATTTCGACCGTTTGTGGGAGAACAAGGACTTGCTTATTTAATACGATTGGATTGTCGGCGTTCGAAGAACCGAGTGTGACTTTTGCATATGGTGTCCGTTTTGGGCCCATAAGTACTTTTTGAAAAGGTGGCGACCCTTTTGGATTGAACTCACTACTTCACTGTGACGTATGAGGGATTTCAACCATTTGTGGAACAACAAGCACTTGCTCATTCAGAATGTTTGGATTGTCGGCGTTCGAAGAACTGAGTGTGACTCATGCATACGGTGTTCATTTTGGGACCATAAGTACTTTTCGAAAAGGTGGCGACCCTTTTGGATTGAACTAACCTTTTTCATCACGACGTATCAGGGATTTTGGCCATTTGTGGAAGAACAAGCACTTGCTTATTTGGAATGCTTGGATTTTCGGCGTTCGAAGAACTGAGTTTGACTTTTGCATACGTTGTCAGTTTTGGGCCCATAAGTACTTTTCGAAATAGTAACGACCCTTTTGGATTGAACTCGCTACTTCGCTGTGATGTATGAGGGATTTTCGCCATTTGTTGAATAATGAGCACGTGTTAATTTCGGACGCTTGGATTGTCAACGTTCGAAGAACTGAGTTTGACTTTTGCCAATGGTCTCCATTTTGGGCCCATAAGTACTTTTCGGAGAGGTAGCGACCCTTTTGGATTGAACTAACCCATTTTGTCTTGATGTCTCATGGATTTTGACCGTTTGTGGAAGAACAAGCACTTGCTTATTTGGAACGCTTGGATTGTCGGTGTTCAAAGAACTGAGTGTGACTTTTCCATACGGTGGTCGTTTTGGGCCCATAAGTACTTTTCGAAAAGGTAACGACCCTTTTGGATTGAAGTAACCCTTTTCGCCATGACATATGAGGGATTTCGGCCATTTATGGAACAACAAGCACTTGCTCATTTGGAACTCCTGGATTGTCAGCATTCGAAGAACTGAGTATGACTTCTGCATACGGTGTCCGTTTTGGGCCCATAAGTACTTTTTGAAAAGGTAGCGACCCTCTTGGATTGAACTTACTACTTCGTCATGACGTATGAGGGATTTCAGCCATTTGTGAAAGAACAAACACTTTCTTATTTGGAACGCTTGGATTGTCGACGTTCGAAGAACTGAGTGTGACTGTTGCAGCGGTGTCCGTTTTGGGCCCATAAGTACTTTTCGAAATGGTAGCAACCCTTTTGGATTGAACTCACTGCTTCACCGTGACGAATGAGGGATTTTGGCCGTTTGTGGAAGAACAAGCACGTGTTTTTTGGAACGCTTGGATTGTCGATGTTCGAAGAACTGCGTGTGACTTTTGTAGACGGTGTCCATTTTGGGCCCATAAGTACTTTCGGAAAGGTAGCGACCCTTTTGGATTAAACTAACCATTATCCTCGTGATGTATAAGATATTTCGACCGTTTGTAGTAGAACAAGCTACTCGCTTATTTGGAACGCTAGGATTGTCGAAGTTCGAAGAACTGAGTGTGACTTTTGCATACGATGTCCGTTTGGGGCCCATAAGTACTTTTCGAAAAGGTAGCAACCTTTTTGGATTGAACTAACCCTTTTCTTCGTGATGTATTAGGGATTTCGGCCGTTTGTGGAAGAACAAGCACTTGCTTATTTGAAACTCTTGAATTGTCGGCGTTCGAAGAATTGAGTGTGACTTTTGCATATGGTGTCTGTTTTGGGACCATAAGTACTTTTTGAAAAGGTAGCGATCCTTTTGGATTGAACTAACCGTTTTCGTCACGACGTATCAGGGATTTTGGCCATTTGTGGAAGAACATGCGCTTGCTTATTTGGAATGCTGGGATTGTCGGCGTTCGAAGAACTAAGTTTTACTTTTGCATACGGTGTCAGTTTTGGGCCCATAAGTACTTTTCGAAAAGGCAACTACCCTTTTGAATTGAACTCACTACTTCGCTGTGATGTTTGCGAGATTTTCGCCGTTTGGGGAAGAATGAGCACGTGTTAATTTCGGACGCTCGGATTGTCGGCGTTTGAAGAACTGAGTGTGACTTTTGCAGACGGTGTCCGTTTTGGGTCCATAAGTACTTTTTAGAAAGGTAGCGACCCTTTTGGATTGAACTAACCCTTTTCAGCTTGATGTATCAGGGATTTCGACCGTTTGTGGAAGAACAAGCCCTTGCTTATTTGGAACGCTTGGATTGTCGACGTTCGAAGAACTGAGTGTGACTTTGGCATATGGTGTCCGTTTTGGGCTCACAAGTTCTTTTCGAAAAGGTAGCGACCCTTTTGGATTGAACTAACCCTTTTAGCCGTGACATATGAGGGATTTCGGCCATTTGTGGAACAACAAGCACTTGCTTATTTGGAACTTTTGGATTGTTGGCGTTCGAAGAACTGAGTATGACTTTTGCATACGGTGTCTGTTCTGGGCCCATAAGTACCTTTCGAAAAGGTAGCGACCCTTTTGGATTGAACTCACTGCTTCACCATGACGCATGAGGGATTTCGGCCATTTGTGGAAGAACACGCACTTACTTGTTTGGAACGCTTGGATTGTCGGAGTTCGAAGAACTGAGTGCGACCTTTGCATACGGTGTCCGTTTTGGGCCCATAGGTACTTTTTAGAAAGGTAGCGACCCTTTTGAATTGAAATCACCACTTCGCCGTGACGAATAAGGGATTTTGGCCCTTTGTGGAAGAACAAGCACGTGTTTCTTGGAAAGCTTGGATTGTCAGCGTTCGAAGAACTGAGTGTGACTTTTGCAGATGGTGTCCGTTTTGGGCCCATTAGTACTTTTTGAAAAGGTAGCGAAGTTTTGGATTAAACTAGCCCTTTTCGTCACAATGTAAAAGGGATTTCGACCATTTGTGGAAGAACAAGCACTCGCTTATTTGGAATGCTTGGATTGTCAGCGTTCGAAGAACTGAGTGTGACTTTTGCATACGGTGTCGGTTTAGGGCCCATAAGTACTTTTTGAAAAGGTAGTGACCCTTTTTGATTGAAATAACCCTTTTCATCGCAATGTATTAGGGATTTTGGCCGTTTGTGGAAGAACAAGTACTTGCTTATTTGAAATGCTTGGATTGTCGACATTCGAAGAACTGAGTGTGACTTTTGCAGATGTTGTCCGTTTTGGGCCCATAAGTACTTTTCAGAAAGGTAGCAAGCCTTTTGGATTGAACTAACGATTTTCATCGCGATATATCAAGGATTTCGACCTTTTGTGGAAGAACAAGGACTTACTTATTTGGAAAGCTTGGATTGTCGGCGCTCGAAGAACTGAATGTGACTTTTGCATACGATGTCCATTTTGGGCCCATAAGTACTTTTCGGGAAGGTAGCGACCCTTTTGGATTAAACTCACTGCTTAGCCATAACGTATGAGTGATTTCGACCATTAGTGATTGAAAAAGTAGTTGCTTATTTGGAACTCTTGGATTCTTGGTGTTCGAAGAACTGAGTGTGACTTTTGCATACGTTGTTCGTTTTGGGACCATAAGTACTTTTTGGAAAGGTAGCAACCCTTTTAGATTGAACTCACCGCCTCACCATGAGAATGAGAGATTTCGGCCATTTGTGGAAGAACAAGCACTCGCTTATTTGGAATGCTTGGATTTTTTGGTGTTCGAAGAACTGAGAGTGACTTTTGCGTACGATGTTCGTTTCGGGCCCATAAGTACTTTTCAGAAAGGTAACGACACTTTTCGATTAAACTCGCCGCTTCGCCATGACGTATGAGGGATTTTATCCATTTGTGGAACGATAAGCACTTGCTTATTTGGAACGCTTGGATTGTTGGCGTTCGAAGAACTGAGTGTGACTTTTGCAGACGGTGTCCATTTTAGGCCCATAAGTACTTTTCGGAGAGGTAGCGACACTTACGGATTGAACTAACCTATTTTATCTTGATGTATCACGAATTTCGACCGTTCGTGGAAGAACAAGCACTTCCTTATTTGGAACGCTTGGATTGTCGGCGTTCCAAGAACTGAGTGTGACTTTTGCATACGATGGCCGTTTTGGGCCCATAAGTACTTTTCAAAAAGGTAACGACCCTTTTTGGATTGAACTAACGCTTTTCGCTATGACGTATGAGGGATTTTGGCATTTGTGGAACAACAAGCACTTGCATATTTGGAACACTTGGATTGTCGACGTTCGAAGAACTGAGTATGAGTTTTGCATACGGTATCCATTTTGGGCCCATAAGTACTTTTCGAAAAGGTAGCGACCCCTTTGGATTGAACTTACTGCTTCATCGTGACGTATGAGAGATTTCAACCATTTGTGAAAGAACAAGCACTTTCTTATTTGGAACGCTTGGATTGTCGGCATTTGAAGAACTGAGTGTGACTGTTGCGGACGGTGTCCGTTTTGGCCCCATAAGTACTTTTCGAGATGGTAGCGGCCCTTTTGGATTGAACCCACTGCTTCACCGTGAAGAATGAGGGATTTTGGCCGTTTATGGAAGAATGGGCACGTGTTTATTTAGAACGCTTGGATTGTTAGCATTCGAAGAACTGAGTGTGACTTTTATAGATGGTGTCCATTTTGGGCCCATAAGTACTTTTCGAAGAGGTAGCGACCCTTTTGGATTGAACTCACCGCTTCGTCGTAACGAATGAGGGATTTTGGCCATTTGTGGAAGAACAAGCACGTGTTTTTTGGAACGCTTGGATTGTCGATGTTCGAAGAACACAGTGTGACTTTTGTGGACGGTGTTCGTTTTGGGTCCATAAGTACTTTCGGAATGGTAGCGACCCTTTTGGATTAAACTAACCATTTTCGTCATGATGTATCAGGTATTTCGGCCGTTTGTGGTAGAACAAGCCACTAACTTATTTGGAACGCTTGGATTGTCGGCGTTCGAAGAACTGAGTGTGACTTTTGCATACGGTGTCCGCTTGGGGCCCATAAGTACTTTTCAAAAAGGTAGCGACCTTTTTGGATTGAACTAACCCTTTTCGTCGTGGTGTATTAGGGATTTTGGCCGTTTGTGGAAGAACAAGCACTTGCTATTTTGAAACTCTTGGATTGTCGGCGTTCGAAGAACTGAGTGTTACTTTTGCATACGGTGTCCATTTTGGGACCATAAGTACTTTTTGAAAAGGTAACGACCCTATTGGATTGAACTAACCATTTTCGTCACGACGTATTAGGGATTTTGGCCGTTTCCGGAAGAACTAGCGCTTGCTTATTTGGAACGCTGGGATTGTCGGCGTTCGAAGAACTGAGTTTGACTTTTGCATACGGTGTCAGTTTTAGGCCGATAAGTACTTTTTGGAAAGGTAACAACCCTTTTGGATTGAACTAACTATTTCGTTGTGATGTATACCAGATTTTCACCATTTGTGGAAGAATGAGCACTTGTTAATATCGCACGCTTGGATTGTCGGTGTTCGAAGAACTGAGTGTGACTTTTGCATACGGTGTCCGTTTTGGGCCCATAAGCACATTTCAGAAAGGTAGCGACCCTTTTGAATTGAACTCACCACTTCACCGTGACGATTAAGGGATTTTGGCCCTTTATGGAAGAACAAGCACGTGTTTCTTGGAACGCTTGGATTGTCGGTGTTCGAAGAACTGAGTGTGACTTTTGCAGATGGTGTCCGTTTTGAGCCCATAAGTACATTTCGGAAAGGGAGCGACCTTTTGGATTAAACTAACCTTTTTCTTCGTAATGTAATTGGGATTTCGGCCATTTGTTGAAGAACAAGCACTCACTTATTTGGAATGCTTGGATTGTCGGTGTTCAAAGAACTGAGTGTGGCTTTTGCATACGGTGTCGGTTTAGGGCCTATAAGTACTTTTTGAAAAGGTAGCGACCCTTTTTGATTGAAATAACCCTTTTCGTCGCAATGTTTTAGGGATTTTGGCCGTTTGTGGAAGAACAAGTACTTGCTTAGTTGAAACGCTTGGATTGTCAGTGTTCGAAGAATTGAGCGTGACTTTTTGTAGAAGATGTTCGTTTTGGGCCCATAAGTACTTTTCGGAAAGGTAGTGACCCTTTTGGATTGAACTCACTGCTTAGCCATGACGTATGATGGATTTTGGCCATTTGTGGAAGAACAAGCACGTGTTTTTTGGAACGCTAGGATTGTCGACGTTCGAAGAACTGAGTTTGACTTTTGCAGACGGTGTCCATTTTGGGCCCATAAGCACTTTTCGGAGAGGTAGCGACCCTTTTGGATTGAACTAACCCATTTCGTCTTGATGTATCATGGATTTCGACCGTTTGTGGAAGAACAAGCACTTGCTTATTTGGAACGCTTGGATTGTCGGCGTTCCAAGAACTGAGTGTGACTTTTGCATACGATGGCTGTTTTGGGCCCGTAAGTACTTTTCGAAAAGGTAATGACCCTTTTGGATTGAAGTAACCCTTTTCATCGTGACGTATGAGGGATTTCGGCCATTTTTGGAACAACAAGCACTTGCTCATTAGGAACACTTAGATTGTCGGCGTTCGAAGAACTGAGTATGACTTTTGGATACGGTGTCCATTTTGGGCCCATAAGTACTTTTTGAAAAGGTAGCGACCCTTTTGGATTGAACTTACTGCTTCGTCATGACATATGAGGAATTTCGGCCATTTGTGAAAGAACAAGCACTTTCTTATTTGGGACCCTTGGATTGTCGGTGTTCGAAGAACAGAGTGTGACTGTTGCAGACGGTGTCCGTTTTTGGCCCATAAGTACTTTTCGAAATGGTAGCGACCCTTTTGGATTGAACTCACTACTTCACCATGACGAATGAGGGATTTTGGCCTTTTGTGGAAGAACAGGCACGTGTTTATTTAGAATGCTTGGATTGTCGACGTTCGAAGAACTGAGTATGACTTTTACAGATGGTGTCCGTTCTGAGCCCATAAGTACTTTTCGAAAAGGTAGCAACCCTTTTGGATTGAACTCACCGCTTCGTCGTGACGAATTAGGGATTTTGGCCGTTTGTGGAAGAACAAGCACGTGTTTTTTGGAACGCTTGAATTGTCGATGTTCGAAGAACTGCGTGTGAATTTTGTAAACGGTGTCCGTTTTGGGCCCATAAGTACTTTCGAAAAGGTAGCGACCCTTTTGGATTAAACTAACCCTTTTCGTCGTGATGTATCAGGTATTTCGACCGTTTGTGTTAGAACAAGCCACTCGCTTATTTGGAACGCTTGGATTGTCGACGTTCGAAGAACTGAGTGTGACTTTCACATACGGTGTCCGTTTGGGGCCCATTAGTACTTTTCGAAAAGGTAGCAACCTTTTTGGATTGAACTAAACCTTTTTGTCGCGATGTATTATGGATTTTGGCCGTTTGTGGAAGAACAAGCACTTGCTTATTTGAAACTCTTGGATTGTCGGCGTTCGAAGAACTGAGTGTGACTTTTGCATACGGTGTCCGTTTTGGGACCATAAGTACTTTTTGAAAAGGTAGCGACCCCATTGGATTGAACTAACCATTTTTGTCACGACGTATTAGGGATTTTGGCCGTTTGCGGAAGAACTAGCGCTTGCTTATTTGGAACGCTGGGATTGTCGGCGTTTAAAGAACTAAGTTTGACTTTTGTATACGGTGTTAGTTTTGGGCCGATAAGTACTTTTCGGAAAGGTAACGACCCTTTTGGATTGAACTCACTACTTCGTTGTGATGTATACGGGATTGTCGCCATTCGTGGAAGAATGAGCACGTGTTAATTTTGGATGCTTGGATTGTCGGCGTTCGAAGAACTGAGTATGACTTTTGCTGACGGTGTCCGTTTTGGGTCCATAAGTACTTTTCGAAAAGGTAGCGACCCTTTTGGATTGAACTAATCCTTTTCGCCTTGATGTTTAAGGGATTTTGACCATTTGTGGAAGAACAAGCCCTTGCTTGTTTGGAACGCTTGGATTGTCGGTGTTCGAAGAACTGAGTGTGACTTTGGCATACGTCGTTCGTTTTGGGCCCGCAAGTACATTTCAAAAAGGTAGCGACCCTTTTGGATTGAACTAACCCTTTTAGCCATGACGTATGAGGGATTTCAGCAATTTGTGGAAAAATAAGCACTTGCTTATTTGGAACGCTTGGATTGTTGGCGTTCGAAGAACTGAATATGACTTTTGCATACGGTGTCCGTTTTGGGCCCATAAGTACTTTTTGAATAGGTAGCGACCCTTTTGGATTGAACTCACTGCTTCGCCATGACGTATGAGGGATTTTGGCCATTTGTGGAAGAACAAGCACTTTCTTATTTGGAACGCTTGGATTGTCGACGTTCGAAGAACTGAGTGTGACTTTTGCATACGGTGTCCATTTTGGGCCCATAAGTACTTTTCAGAAAGTTAGCGACCCTTTTGAATTGTACTCACCCTTCGTCGTGACGATTAAGGGATTTTGGCCCTTTGTGGAAGAACAAGCACGTGTTTCTTGGAACGCTTGGATTGTCGGTGTTCAAAGAACTGAGTGTGACTTTTGCAGATGGTGTCCGTTTTGGGCCCATAAGTCTATTCGGAAAGGTAGCGACCTTTTGGATTAAACTAACCTTTTTCGTCGTAATGTAATAGGGATTTTGGCCGTTTGTTGATGAACAAGCACTCACTTATTTGGAATGCTTGGATTGTCGGCATTATAAGAATTGAGTGTGACTTTTGCATACGGTGTCGGTTTAGGGCCCATAAGTACTTTTTGAAAAGGTAGCGACCCTTTTTGATTGAAATAACCCTTTTCATCACAATGTATTAGGGATTTTGGAAGTTTGTGGAAGAACAAGTGCTTGCTTATTTGAAACGCTTGGATTGTCGGCGTTCGAAGAACTAAGTGTGACTTTTTGCAGAAGGTGTCCGTTTTGGGCCCATAACTACTTTTCGGAAAGGTAGTGACCCTTTTGGATTGAAATCACTGCTTAGCCATGACGTATGAGGGATTTTAGCCATTTGTGGAAGAACAAGCACGTGTTTTCTGGAACGCTTGGACTGTCGGTGTTCAAAGAACTGAGTGTGACTTTTGCATACGGTGTTCGGTTTGGGCCCATAAGTACTTTTCGGAAAGGTAGCGGCCCTTTTGGATTGAACTCACTGCTTCGCCATAACGTATTAGAGATTTTGGCCGTTTGTGGAGGAACAAGCACTTGCTTATTCG
The DNA here is from genome assembly GCF_002742605.1 of Olea europaea var. sylvestris. Taxonomy (NCBI): domain Eukaryota; kingdom Viridiplantae; phylum Streptophyta; class Magnoliopsida; order Lamiales; family Oleaceae; genus Olea; species Olea europaea. Next base: position 127,726 of record NW_019246156.1, read on the forward strand.
GAACGCTTGGATTGTCGACGTTCGAAGAACTAAGTGTGACTTTTGTAAACGGTGTTTGTCTTAGGTCCATAAGTACTTGTTAGAAAGGTAGCAAACCTTTTGGATTGAATTCAATCTTTTCTTCATGACGTATGATCAATTTTGACCATTTGTGATTGAAAAAGCAGTTGCTTATTTGGAATGTTTGGATTGTTGGCGTTCGAAGAACTGCGTGTGACTTTTGCATACGTTGTTCGTTTTGGGACCATAAGTACTTTTCGGAAAGGTAGCAACCCTTTTGGATTGAACTCACTGCCTCACCACGAGAATGAGGGATTTCGGCCATTTGTGGAAGAACAAGCACTTGCTTATTTGGAACGCTTGGATTTTTTGGTGTTCGAAGAACTGAGACTGACTTTTGCATACGGTGTCCGTTTTGGGCCCATAAGTAGTTTTCTAAAAGGTAGTGACACTTTTGGATTAAACTCGCCACTTCGCCATGACGTATGAGGGATTTCGACCATTTGTGGAACAACAAACACTTGCTTATCTGGAACGCTTGGATTCTTGGCGTTCGAAGAACTGAGTGTGACTTTTGCATACGGTGTCCGTTTTGGCACCATAAGTACATTTCGAAAAGGTAGCGACCCTTTTGGATTGAACTAACCCTTTTTGTCGCGACGTATCAGGGATTTCTGCTGTTTGTGGAAGAACAAGCACTTGCTTATTTAGAACGCTTGGATTGTCGACGTTCGAAGAACTGAGTTTGACTTTTGCATACGGTGTCCGTTTTGGTCCCAGAAGTACTTTTCGAAAAGGTAGCGACCCTTTTGGACTGAACTCACAACTTCGCTTTAATGTATGAGGGATTTTCTCCATTTGTGGAAGAATGAGTACGTGCTAATTTCGGATGCTCAGATTGTTGGCGTTCGAAGAACTGAGTGTGACTTTTGCAAACGGTGTCCCTTTTAGGCTCATAAGTACTTTTTGGAAACGTAGTGACCCTTTTGGATTGAACTAACCCTTTTCGTCATCACGTATCAGGGATTTCAGTCGTTTTTGGAAGAACAAGCACTTGCTTATTTGGAACGCTTGGATTGTCGTCATTCGAAGAACTAAGTGTGACTCTTGCATACGGTGTCCGTCACTGCTTCACCGTAACGTGTGAGGGATTTTGGCAATTTTTGGAAGAGCAAGCACTTGCTTATTTGGAAAGCTTGGATTGTCGGCGTTCGAAGAACTGAGTGTGACTTTTGCGGACGTTGTCAGTTTTGGGCCCATAAGTACTTTTCGGAAGGGAAACGACCCTTTTGAATTGAACTAACCCTTATCATCGCGACGCATCAAGGATTTTGGCCATTTGTGGAAGAACAAGCACTTGCTTATATAGAATGCTTGGATTGTCGGCGTTCGAAGAACTGAGTTTGACTTTTGCATGCTGTGTCCATTTTAGGCCCATAAGTACTTTTTGAAAAGGTAACGACCCTTTTAGATTGAACTCATTACTTCTCTATGATATATGAGGGATTTTTGCCATTTGTGGAAGAACGAGCCCATGTTAATTTCGAATGCTTGGATTGTCGGCGTTCGAAAAACTGAGGTTTAACTTTTGCAGACAGTGTCCATTTTGGGCCCATAAGTACTTTTCAAAAAGGTAGCGACCCTTTTGGATTGAACTAACCCTTTTCATCATGATGTATCAGGGGTTTTGGCCATTTTTGGAAGAACAACCACTTGCTTATTTGGAATGCTTGGATTGTCGGTGCTCGATGAACTGTGTGTAACATTTGCATACGGTGTCCGTTTAGGGCCCATAAGTACTTTTCAGAAAGGTAGCGACCCTTTTGGATTGAACACACTGCTTAGCCATGACGTATGAGGGATTTTGAGCATTTGTGGAAGAAGAAACACGTGTTTTTTGGAACACTTGGATTGTTGACGTTTGAAGAACTTAGTATGACTTTTGCATACGACATCCGTTTTGGGCCGATAAGTACTTTTTGAAAAGGTAGCGACCCTTTTAGATTGGACTCACTGCTTCGCCATGACGTATGAGAGATTTTGGCCGTTTGTGGAAAAATAAGCACTTGCTTATTTGGAACGCTTGGATTGTCGATGTTCGAAGAACTGAGTGTGACTTTTGCATACGGTGTTTATTTTGGGTAAAAGCACTTATGGGCCCAAAACGGATACCGTATGCAAATGTCACACTCAGTTCTTCGATCGTCCATAGTCCAAGCATTCCAAATAAGCAAGAGCTTGTTCTTCCACAAACGGTCGAAATCCCTTATACGACGCGAGGAAAGGGATGGGTTCAATCTAAAAGGATCGCTACATTTTCAAAAAGCACTTATGGGCCCAAAATGAACAAAGTATACAAAAGTCACACTTAGTTCTTCGATCGCCGACAATCCAAGCATTCCAAATAAGCAAGTGCTTGTTCTTCCACAAACGATCGAAATCCCTCATCCGACATGAGAAAAAGGGTGGGTTCAATCCAAAAGGGTCGCTATATTTCCGAAAAGTACTTATGGGCCCAAAACGGACACAGTATGCAAATGTCACACTCAGTACTTCAATCGTCGACAATCTAAGCATTCCAAATGAGCAAGTGCTTGTTCTTCAACGAATGGCTGAAATCCCTCATACGTCGTGAGGAAAAGGTGGGTTCAATCCAAAAGGGACGCTACATTTCTGAAAAGTACTTATGGGCCCAAAACGGACACTGTATGCAAAAGTCACACTCAGTTCTTCGATCGCCGACAATCCAAGCATTCCAAATAAGCATGTGTTTGTTGTTCCACAAATGGCCAAAATCCCTCATACGTTGTGAGGAAAAGGGTGGGTTCAATCCAAAAGGGTCGCTACATTTTCGAAAAATAATTATGGGCCCAAAACGGACACTGTATGCAAAAGTTACACTCCGTTCTTCGATCGTCGACAATCCAAACATTCCAAATAAGCAAGTGCTTGTTCTTCCACAAACGGCCCAAATCCCTTATACGTTGGGAGGAAAAGGGTTTGTTCAATCCAAAATGGTCCCTACCTTTCAAAAAAGTACTTATGGGCCCAAAACCGAGAAGATATGCAAAAGTCACACTCAGTTCTTCGATCGCCGACAAATAAGCAAGTGCTTGTTCTTCCATAAATGGCCAAAATTCATCGTACGTCACGACGAAGTGGTGAGTTCAATTCAAAAGGGTCGCTACATTTTCGAAAAATACTTATGGGCCCAAAACGAACACTGTATGCAAAAGTTACACTCTGTTCTTTGATCGTCGACAATCCAAACGTTCCAAATAAGCAGGTGCTTGTTCTTCCACAAACGGCCAAAATCCCTTATACGTTGGGAGGAAAAGGGTGAGTTCAATCCAAAAGGATCGCTACATTTTTGAAAAGCACTTATGGGCCCAAAACGGACACCGTTTACAAAAGTCACACCAAGTTGTTCGATCGTCGGACACCGTATACAAAAGTCACACCAAGTTGTTCAATCGTCGACAATCCAAGCATTCCAAATAAGCAAGTGCTTGTTCTTCCACAAATGGCCGAAATCCCTCAACCGACACGAGGAAAAGGGTGGGTTTAAGCTAAAAGGATCGCTACATTTTTAAAAGTACTTATGGGCCCAAAACCGACACCGTATGTAAAAGTCACACTCAGTTCTTTGATCACCGACAATCCAAGAATTCCAAATAACCAAGTGCTTGTTCTTCAACAAATGGCCAAAATCCCTCATACGTCGCGAGGAAAAGGTGGGTTCAATCCAAAAGGGTTGCTATAATTTTGAAAAGTGATTATGGGCCCAAAACAGATACCGTATGCAAATGTCACACTCAGTTCTTCGATCGCCGACAATCCAGTCATTCCAAATATGCAAGAGCTTGTTCTTTCATAGACGGTCGAAATCCGTCATACGACGTAAGGAAAGGGGTGGGTTCAATCCAAAAGGGTCGCTACATTTTCAAAAAGCACTAATGGGCCCAAAACGGACACCGTATACAAAAGTCACACTCAGTTCTTCAATCGCTGATAATCCAATCATTCCAAATAAGCAAGTGCTTGTTCTTCTACAAATGGCCGAAGTCCCTCATCCGACAGGAGGAGAAGGGTGGGTTCAATCCAAAAGGGTCGCTATATTTTCAAAAAGTGCTTACGGGCCCAAAACGGACACCTTATGCAAATGTCACACTCAATTCTTCGATCGTCAACAATCCAAGCATTCCAAATAACCAAGAGCTTGTTCTTCCACAAATGGCCGAAATACCTTATACGACGGAAGGAAAAGAGTGGGTTCAATCCAAAAAGATCACTACATTTCTGAAAAGTAATTATGGGCCCAAAACGGACATCGTTTACAAAAGTCACACTCAGTTCTTCGATCGTCGATAATCCAAGCATTCCAAATAAGCAAGCGCTTGTTTTTCCACAAATGACCAAAATCCCTCATCCGATGCAATGAAAAGGGTGGGTTCAATTCAAAATGATCGCTACATTTTTGAAAAGTACTTAAGAGCCTAAAACGGACACCGTATGCAAAAGTCACACTCAATTTTTCGATCGTCGACAATCCAAGCATTCCAAATGAGCAAGTACATATTCTTCCACAAATGGCCGAACTCCTTCATACATCGCAAGGAAAAGGGTAGGCTCAATCCAAAAGGGATGCTACATTTTTGAAAAGTACTTATGGGCCTAAAATGGACACTGTATGCAAACGTACACTCAGTTCTTCAATCGCCGACAATCCAAGCATCCCAAATAAGTACGTGCTTGTTGTTCCACAAATGGCCAAAATCCCTCATACGTTGCGAGGAAAAGAGTGGGTTCAATCCAAAAGGTCGCAACATTTTCGAAAAATACTTATGGGCCCAAAACGGACACCGTATGCAAAAGTCACACTTTGTTCTCCGATCATCGACAATCCAAACGTTCCAAATAAGCAAGTGCATATTCTTTCACAAATGGCTCAAATCCCTTGTACGTCGTGAGGAAAAGGGTGAGTTCAATCCAAAATGGTCCCTACCTTTCGAAAAAGTACTTATGGGCCCAAAACGGACACGATATGCAAAAGGCACACTCAGTTCTTCGATCCCTGACAAATAAGCAAGTGCTTGTTCTTCCACAAATGGCCAAAATTCATGATATGTCACGGCGAAGTTGTGAGTTCGATTCAAAACGGTCGCTACAGTTCTGAAAAGAACTTATGGGTCCAAAATGGATACCGTATGCAAATGTCACACTCAGTTCTTTGATCGCCGACAATCCAAGCATTTCAAATAAGCAAGAGCTTATCATTCCACAAATGGCCAAAATCCCTCATACGACATGAGGAAAGGAGTGGGTTCATTCAGAAAGGATCGCTACATTTTTGAAAAGCACTTATGGGCCCAAAACGGACACCGTACACAAAAATCACTCTTAGTTCTTTGATCGCTGACAATTCAAGCATTCCAAATAAGCAAGTGCTTGTTCTTCCACAAACGGCTGAAATCCCCCATTCGATGCGAGGAAAAGGGTGGGTTCAATCCAAAAGGATCGTCACATTTTTGAAAAGTACTTATGGGCCCAAAACGGACACCGTATGCAAAAGTCACACTCAGTTCTTCGATCACCGACAAAACAAGAATTCCAAATAAGCAAGTGCTTGTTCTTCAACAAATGCCCGAAATCCCTCATAGGTCGCGAGGAAAAGGGTGGGTTCAATCCAAAAGGGTTGCTATAATTCCGAAAAGTGCTTATGGGCCCAAAACGGATACCGTACGCAACTGTCACACTCAGTTCTTCGATTGCCGACAATCCAATCATTCCAAATAAGCAAGAGCTTGTTTTTCCACAAATGGCCAAAATCCCTCATACAATGCAAGGAAAGGGGTGGGCTCAATCCAAAAGGATCGCTACATTTTCAAAAAGCACTTATGGGCCCAAAACGGACACCGTTTACAAAAGTCACACTCAATTCTTCGATCGCTGACAATCCAAGCATTCCAAATAAGCAAGTACTCGTTCTTCCACAAGCGGCTGAAATCCCTCATCCGATGCGAGGAAAAGGGTGGGTTCAATCCAAAAGGATCGCTATATTTTCCAAAAGTACTTATGAGCCCAAAACGGACACCGTATGCAAAAGTCACACTCAGCTCTTCGATCGCCGACAATCCAAGCATAACAAATGAGCAAGTGCTTGTTCTTCCACAAATGGTCGAAATCCATCATACGTCGCGAGGAAAAGGGTAGGCTCAATCCAAAAGTGACGCTACATTTCTAAAAAGTACTTATGGGCCCAAAACGGACACTGTATGCAAAAGTCACACTCTGTTCTTCAATCACCGACAATCCAAGCATTCCAAATAAGCACGTGCTTGTTGTTTCCACAAATGGCCAAAATCCCTCATACGTTGCGAGGAAAAGGGTGGGTTCAATCCAAAAGGGTCACTACATTTTCGAAAAATACTTATGGGCCCAAAACAGACACTGTATGCAAAAGTCACACTCGGTTCTTCGAACGTCAACAATCCAAACATTCTAAATAAGCAAGTGCTTGTTCTTCCACAAACGGCCAAAATCCCTTGTACGTCGTGAGGAAAAGGGTGAGTTCAATCCAAAATGGCCCCTACCTTTCGAAAAAGTACTTATGGGCCCAAAACGGACACGATATGCAAAAGTCACACTCAGTTCTTCGATCGCCGACAAATAAGCAAGTGCTTGTTCTTCCACAAATGTCCAAAATTCATCATACGTCATGACATAGTAGTGAGTTCAATTCAAAAGGGTCGCTACATTTCTAAAAAGAACTTATTGGTCCGAAACGGATAGCGTAAGCAAATGTCACACTCAGTTCTTCGATCGTCGACAATCCAATCATTCCAAATAAGCAAGAGCTTGTTCTTCCACAAACGGCCGAAATCCCTCATACGATGCGAGGAAAGGGATGGGTTCAATCCAAAAGGATCGCTACATTTTCGAAAAGCACTTATGGGCCCAAAACGGACACCGTATACAAAAGTCACACTCAGTTCTTCGATCGCCGACAATCCAAGCATTCCAAATAAGCAAGTGCTTATTCTTCCACAAATAGCTGAAATCCCTCATACATCGTGAGGAAAAGTGTGAGCTCAATCCAAAAGGGTCGCTTCATTTTCAAAAAATACTGATGGGCCCAAAACGGGCACCGTATGCAAAAGTCACACTCAGTTCTTCGATCGTCGACAATCCAAACGTTCCAAATAAGCAAGTGCTTGTTCTTCCACAAATGACCAAAATTCCTTGTACCTCATGAGGAAAAGGGTGAGTTCAATCTAAAATGGTCCCTACCTTTCGAAAAAGTACTTATGGGCACAAAACGGACACGATATGAAAAAGTCACATGCAGTTCTTCAATCGTCGGCAATCCAAGCGTTCCAAATAAGCAAGTGCTTATTCTTCCACAAATGGTCAAAATTCATCATACATCACGGCGAAGCGGTGAATTCAATTCAAAAGGGTCGCTACATTTTCGAAAAGTACTTATAGGCCCAAAATGGACAGCGTATGTAAAAGTCACACTCAGTTCTTCGATCGCTGACAATCCAAGCATTCCAAATAAGAAAGTACTTGTTCTTGCACAAACAGCTGAAATCCCTCATCCGACACAAGGAAAAGGGTGGGTTCAATCCAAAAGGATCGCTACATTTATGAAACATACTTATTGGACCAAAATGGACACCGTATGTAAAAGTCACACCCTATTCTTCGATCGTCGACAATCCAAGCATTCCAAATAAGCTAGTGATTGTTGATCCAAAAATGGCCAAAATTCCTCATACATCATAAGAAACGGGTGGGTTCAATCCAAAAGGGTCGCTACATTTTTTAAAAGTACTTATGGGCCCAAAACGGACATCGTATGCAAAAGTTGCACTCAGTTCTTCAATCGCCGACAATCCAAGCATTCCAAATAAGCAAGTGCTTGTTCTTCCACAAATGGTCGAAATCCCTCATACGTCATGAGGAAAATGGTAGGTTCAATCTAAAAGGGTCACTACATTTTCGAAAAATACTTGAGGGCCCAAAACGGACACCGTATGCAAAAGTTACACTCAGTTCTTCGATCGTCGACAATCTAAGCATTCCAAATAAGCAAGAGCTTGTAGTTCCACAAATTGCTAAAATCCCTCATAAGTCATATCTATACTTCCGAAAATTACTTATAGGCCCAAAGCGGACACCGTATACAAAAGTGACACTCAGTTTTTCAATCGCTGTCAATCCAAGCATTCCAAATAAGCAAGTGCTTGTTCTCCCAAAAATGGCCGAAATTACTCATACGACTTAAGGAAATGGGCGGGTTCAATCCAAAAGGATCGCTACATTTCCAAAACTACTTATGGGCCCAAAACGGACACCGTATGCAAAAGTCACACTCAGTTCTTCGATCGTCTACAATCCAAGCATTCCAAATAAGAAAGTACTTGTTCTTGCACAAACAGCCGAAATCCCTCATCTGACACAAGGAAAAGGATGGGTTCAATCCAAAAGGATCGCTACATTTTCGAAAAGTACTTATTGGACCAAAACAGACACCGTATGCAAAAGTCACATCCTGTTCTTCGATCGTCAACAACCCAAGGATTCCCAACAAGCAAGTGATTGTTGATCCAAAAATGGCCGAAATTCCTCATACATCGTGAAGAAAAGGGTGGGTTTAATCCAAAAGGGTCGCTACATTTCCGAAAAGTACTTGTGGGCCCAAAACGGACACCGTATGCAAAAATCACACTTAGTTCTCCGATCGCTGACAATCCGAACGTTCCAAATAAGCAAGTGCTTGTTCTACCCCAAATGACCAAAATCCCTTGTACGTCGTGAGGAAAAGGGTGAGTTCAATCAAAAACGGACCCTACCTTTCGAAAAAGTACTTATTGGCCCAAAACGGACACGATATGCAAAAGTCACACTCAGTTCTCCAATCGCCGACAATCCAAGCATTCCAAATAAGCAAGTACTTATTCTTTGACAAATGGCCAAAATCCATTATACGTCACGGTGAAGCAATGAGTTCAATTCAAAAGGGTCGTTACTTTTTCGAAAAGTACTTATGGGCCCAAAACGGACACCATATGCAAAAGTCACACACAGTTCTTTGATCGCCGACAATCCAAGCATTCCAAATAAGTAAGAGCTTGTAGTTCCACAAATTGCCAAAATCACTCATACATCGCGAGGAAAAGGGTACGTTCAATCTAAAAGGGTCTCTTCATTTTCGAAAAATACTTATGGACCCAAAACAGACACTGTATGTAAAAGTCACACTCTGTTCTTTGATTGCCGACAATCCAAATGTTCTAAATAAGCAAGTGCTTGTTCTACCACAAACGGCCAAAATCCTGTGTACGTCGTGAGGAAAAGGGTGAGTTCAATCCAAAACGGTCCCAACCTTTCAAAAAAGTACTTATGGGCCCAAAATGGACACGATATGCAAAAGTCACACTCAGTTCTTCAATCGCCGACAATCCAAGCATTTCAAATAAGCAAGTGCTTGTTCTTCCACAAATGGCCAAAATCTATCATATGTCACAGCGAAGCATTGAGATCAATTCAAAAGGGTTGCTACATTTTAGAATGTACTTATGGGCTCAAAACGGACACCATATGCAAAACTCACACTCAGTTCTACGATCGTCGACAATCCAAGTGTTCCAAATAAGCAAGTGCTTATTCTTCCACAAATGGCCAAAATTTGTCATTCGTCATGGCGAAGGTGTGAGTTCAATTCAAAAGGGTTGCCACATTTCTGAAAAGAACTTATGGGCCCAAAACAGACACCGAATGCTAAAGTCACACTCAGTTCTTCGATCACCGACAATCCAAGCATTCCAAATAAGCAAGTGCTTGTTCTTCCACAAAAGGATGAAATCCCTCATATGACGTGAGGAAAAGGGTGGGTTCAATCTAAAAGGATCGCTACATTTCCGAAAGTACTTATTGGCCCAAAACGGACACCTTATGCCAAAGTCAGTTCTTCGATCGTCGAGAATCCAAGCATTCAAATAAGCAAGTGATTGTTGATCCAAAAATGGCCAGAATCCCTCATACGTCACGAGGAAAAGGGTGGGCTCAATCCAAAAAGGTCGATACATTTCCTAAAAGTACTTATGGGCCCAAAACGGACACCGTATGCAAAAGTCACACTCAGTTCTTCGATTGTCGACAATCCAAGCATTCCAAATACGCAAAAGCTTTTAGTTCCATAAATTGCCAAAATCCATCATACGTCATGAGGAAAAGGGTGGGTTCAATCCAAAAGGGTCGCCACATTTTTGAAATATACTTATGGGCCCAAAACGAACACCGTATGCAAAGGTCACACTCAGTTCTTCGATTGCTGACAATCCAAACGTTCCAAATAAGCAAGTGCTTGTTCTACCACAAACGGCCAAAATCCTGTGTACATCGTGAGGAAAAGGGTGAGTTCAATCCAAAATGGTCCCTACCTTTCGAAAAAGTACTTATGGGCCCAAAATGGACACGATATGCAAAAGTCACACTCAGTTCTTCAATAGCCGGCAATCCAAGCGTTCCAAATAAGCAAGTACTTGTTCTTCCACAAATGGCCAAAATCCGTCATACGTCACAGCGAAGCATCGAGATCAATTCGAAAGGGTCGCTACATTTTCAAAAAGTACTTATAGGCCTAAAACGGACACCATATGCAAAAGTCACACTCAGTTCTTCGACCGTCGACAATCCAAAAGTTCCAAATAAGCAAGTGCTTGTTCTTCGGTAAATGGCCAAGATCCCTTTTATGTCTCGAGAAAATGGGTGAGTTCAATCCAAAATGGTCCCCACATTTTGAAAAAGTACTTATGGGCCCAAAACGGACACGATATGCAAAAGTCACACTCAATTCTTCAATCGCCGACAATCCAAGTGTTCCAAATAAACAAGTGCTTATTCTTCCACAAATGGTCGAAATTCATCATTCGTCATGGCGAAATTGTGAGTTCAATTCAAAAGGGTTGCTACACTTCTGAAAAGTACTTATGGGCCCAAAATGAACACCATATGCAAAAGTCACACTCAATTCTTCGATCGTCGACAATCCAAGCATTCCAAATAAGCAAGTGCCTGTTCTTCTACAAAAGGATGAAATCTCTCATACGACGCGAAGAAAAGGGTGGGTTCAATCCAAAAGAATCGCTACATTTCCGAAAGTACTTATTGGCCTAAAACAGACACCTTATGCCAAAGTCACACCCAGTTCTTCGATCGTCGAGAATCCAAGCATTCTAAATAAGCAAGTGATTGTTGATCCAAAAATGGCCGGAATTCCTCATACGTCACGAGGAAAAGGGTGGGCTCAATCCAAAAGGGTCGCTACATTTTCGAAAAGTACTTATGGGCCCAAAACAGACACCGTATGTAAAAGTCACACTCAGTTCTTCGATTGCCAACAATCCAAGCATTCCAAATAAGCAAAAGCTTACAGTTCCATAAATTGTCAAAATCCATCATACGTCGTGAGGAAAAGGGTGGGTTCAATCCAAAAGGGTCGCTATATTTTCGAAAAATACTTATGGGCCCAAACGGACACCGTATGCAAAAGTCACACTCAGTTCTTCAATTGCTGACAATCCAAATGTTCCAAATAAGCAAGTGCTTGCTCTACCACAAATGGCCAAAATCCCATGTTCGTCACGAGGAACAGGGTGAGTTCAATCTAAAATGGTCCCTACCTTTCGAAAAAGTTCTTATGGGCCCAATATGGACACGATATGCAAAATTCACACTCAGTTCTTCAATCGTCGGCAATCCAAGCGTTCCAAATAAGCAAGTGCTTGTTCTTCCACAAATGGCCAAAATCCATCATACGTCACAGCGAAGCATTGAGATCAATTAAAAAGGGTCGCTACATTTTCAAAAAGTACTTATGGGTCCAAAATGGACACCATATGCAAAAGTCACACTCAGTTTTTCGATCGTCGACAATCCAAAAGTTCCAAATAAGCAAGTGCTTCATCTTCGGTAAATGGCCAAGATCCCTTTTATGTCTCGAGAAAATGGGTGAGTTCAATCCAAAATGGTCCCCACATTTTGAAAAAGTACTTATGGGCCCAAAACGGACACGATATGCAAAAGTCACACTCAGTTCTTCAATCACCGACAATCCAAGTGTTCCAAATAAACAAGTGCTTATTCTTCCACAAATAGTCGAAATTCATCATTCGTCATGGCGAAATTGTGAGTTCAATTCAAAAGGGTTGCTACACTTCTGAAAAGTACTTATGGGCCCAAAATGAACACCATATGCAAAAGTCACACTCAATTCTTCGATCGTCGACAATCCAAGCATTCCGAATAAGCAAGTGCCTGTTCTTCTACAAAAGGATGAAATCTCTCATACGACGCAAAGAAAAGGGTGGGTTCAATCCAAAAGAATCGCTACATTTCCGAAAGTACTTATTGGCCTAAAACAGACACCTTATGCCAAAGTCACACCCAGTTCTTCGATCGCCGAGAATCCAAGCATTCTAAATAAGCAAGTGATTGTTGATCCAAAAATGGCCGGAATTCCTCATACGTCACGAGGAAAAGGGTGGGCTCAATCCAAAAGGGTCGCTACATTTTTGAAAAGTACTTATGGGCCCAAAACGGACACCGTATGTAAAAGTCACACTCAGTTCTTCGATCGCCGACAATCCAAGCATTCCAAATAAGCAAAAGCTTACAGTTCCATAAATTGTCGAAATCTATCATACGTCGTGAGGAAAAGGGTGGGTTCAATCCAAAAGGGTCGCTATATTTTCGAAAAATACTTATGGGCCCAAACGGACACCGTATGCAAAAGTCACACTCAGTTCTTCCATTGCTAACAATCCAAATGTTCCAAATAAGCAAGTGCTTGCTCTACCACAAATGGCCAAAATCCCATGTTCGTCGCGAGGAATAGGGCGAGTTCAATCCAAAATGGTCCCTACCTTTCGAAAAAGTTCTTATGGGCCCAATATGGACACGATATGCAAAAGTCACACTCAGTTCTTCAATCGCCGGCAATCCAAGCGTTCCAAATATGCAAGTGCTTGTTCTTCCACAAATGGCCAAAATCCATCATACATCACAGCGAAGCATTGAGATCAATTCAAAAGGGTCGCTACATTTTCAAAAAGTACTTATGGGTTCAAAATGGACACCATATGCAAAAGTCACACTCAGTTCTTCGATCGTCGACAATCCAAAAGTTCCAAATAAGCAAGTGCTTCTTCTTCGGTAAATGGCCAAGATCCCTTTTTTGTCTCGAGAAAACGGGTGAGTTCAATCCAAAATGGTCCCCACATTTTGAAAAAGTACTTATGGGCCCAAAACGGACACGATATGCAAAAGTCACACTCAGTTCTTCAATCGCCGACAATCCAAGTGTTCCAAATAAACAAGTGGTTATTCTTCCGCAAATGGTCAAAATTCATCATTCATCATGGCGAAACTGTGAGTTCAATTCAAAAGGGTTGCTACACTTCTGAAAAGTACTTATGGGCCAAAATGAACACCATATGCAAAAGTCACACTCAATTCTTCGATCGTCGACAATCCAAGCATTCCGAATAAGCAAGTGCCTATTCTTATACAAAAGGGTAAAATCCCTCATACGACGCGAGGAAAAGGGTGGGTTCAATCCAAAAGAATCGCTACATTTCCGAAAGTACTTATTGGCCCAAAACGGACACCTTATGCCAAAGTCACACCCAGTTCTTCGATCGTCGAGAATCCAAGCATTCTAAATAAGCAAGTGATTGTTGATCCAAAAATGGTCGAAATTCCTCATACGTCATGAGGAAAAGGGCGGGCTCAATCCAAAAGGGTCGCTACATTTTTGAAAAGTACTTATGGGCCCAAAACGGACACCGTATGTAAAAGTCACACTCAGTTCTTCGATCGCCGACAATCCAAGCATTCCAAATAAGCAAAAGCTTACAGTTCCATAAATTGTCGAAATCTATCATACGTCGTGAGGAAAAGGGTGGGTTTAATCCAAAAGGGTCGCTATATTTTCGAAAAATACTTATGGGCCCAAATGGACACCGTATGCAAAAGTCACACTCAGTTCTTCGATTGTTGACAATCCAAACGTTCCAAATAAGCAAGTGCTTGTTCTACCACAAATGGCCAAAATCCCGTGTTCGTCGCGAAGAATAGGGTGAGTTCAATCCAAAATGGTCCCTACCTTTCGAAAAAGTACTTATGGGCCCAAAATGGACACGATATTCAAAAGTCACACTCAGTTCTTCAATCGCCGACAATCCAAGCGTTCCAAATATGTAAGTGTTTGTTCTTCTACAAATGGCCAAAAAGCCATCATACATCATGGCAAAGATGTGAGTTCAATTCAAAAGGGTCGCTACATTTCCGAAAAGTACTTATGGGTCCAAAATGGACACAGTATGCAAAAGTCACACTCAATTTTTCGATCGTCGACAATCTAAGCATTCCAAATAAGCAAGTGCTTGTTCTTCCACAAATGGCCGAAGTCCCTCATACAACGCGAGGAAAAGGGTGGCTTCAATCCAAGAGGATCGCTATATTTTCGAAAAGTACTTATTGGCCCAAAACTGACACTGTATGCAAAAGTCACACTCAGTTCTTTGATCGCCGACAATCCAAGCATTCCAAATAAGAAAGTGCTTGTTCTTCGACAAATGGGAAAACCCTTCATACATCACGGTGAAGCTATTAGTTCAATTTAAAAGGGTCGCTACAATTTCGAAAAGTACTAGTGCGCCCAAAATGGAAACCGTATGCAAAAGTCTCACTCAGTTCTTCAATCGTCGACAATCCAAGCATTCCAAATTAGCAAGTGCTTGTTCTTCCATAGACGGTCAAAATCCCTCATACAATGCGAGGAAAAGGGTGGGTTCAATCTAAAAGTATCGCTACATTTTCAAAAATTACTTATGGGCCCAAATCGGATACCGTATGCAAAAGTCAGACTCAGTTCTTCGATCGCCGACAATCCAAGCAATCCAAATAAGCAAGAGCTTGTAGTTCCACAAATTAACGAAAATCCATCAGACGCCGTGAGGAAAAGGGTGGGTTCAATCCAAAAGGGTCTCTACATTTTCGAAAATACTTATGGACTCAAAATCGACATCGTATGCAAAAGTCACACTCAGTTCTTCGATTGTTGACAATCCAAACGTTCCAAATAAGCAAGTACTTGTTCTTCCACAAATGGCCAAAATCCTGTGTACGTCGTGAGGAAAAGGGTGATTTTAATCCAAAATGGTCCCTACCTTTCGAAAAAGTACTTATGGGCCCAAAATGGACACGATATGCAAAAGTCACACTCAGTTCTTCAATCGCCGACAATCCAAGCGTTCCAAATAAGCAAGTGCTTGTTCTACGACAAATGGCCAAATCCTTCATATGTCATGGCGAAGCCATGAGTTCAATTCAAAAGGGTCGCTACATTTTCGAAAAGTACTAGTGGGCCCAAAATGGAAACCGTATGCAAAAGTCACACTCAGTTCTTCAATCGTCGAAAATCCAAGCATTCCAAATTAGCAAGTGCTTGTTCTTCCATAGACGGTCGAAATCCCTCATACAATGCGAGAAAAAGGGTGGGTTCAATCCAAAATGGTCGCTACATTTTCCAAAAAGTATTTATGGGCTCGAAACGGACACCGTATGCAAAAGTCACGCTCAGTTCTTCGATCGCCGACAATCCAAACGTTCCAAATAAGCAAGTGCTTGTTCTTCCACAAATGGAAAAAATCCCTTGTACATCATTCGAAAAAGGGTGAGTTCAATCCAAAATGGCCCCTATCTTTCGAAAAAGTATTTATGGGCCCAAAACGGACACGATATATGAAAGTCACACTCAATTCTTCAATCGCCGACAATTCAAGCGTTCCAAATAAGCAAGAGCTTGTTCTTTCACAAATGGCCAAAATCCTTCACACGTCATCCAAAGGATGTGAGTTCAATTCAAAAGGGTCGCTACATTTTCGAAAAGTACTTATGGGCCCAAAATGGACACATTATGAAAAAGTCACACTCAGTTTTTCGATCGTCGACAATCCAAGCATTCCAAATAAGCAAGTGCTTGTTCTAATACAAATGGCCGAAATCCCTCATACAACGTGAGGAAAAGGGTGGGTTCAATCCAAAAGGATCGCTACATTTTCGAAAAGTACTTATTGGCCCAAAACTGACACCGTATGCAAAAGTCACACTCGGTTCTTCAATCGCTGACAATCCAAGCATTCCAAATAAGCAAGTGCTTGTTCTTCCACAAAGGGCCAAAATCCATCATACATCATGGCAAAGATGTGAGTTCAATTCAAAGGGGTCGCTACATTTCCGAAAAGTACTTATGGGTCCAAAATGGACACAGTATGCAAAAGTCACACTCAGTTTTTCGATCGTCGACAATCCAAGCATTCTAAATAAGCAAGTGCTTGTTCTTCCACAAATGGCCGAAATCCCTCATACAACGCAAGGAAAAGTGTGGGTTCAATCCAAGAGGATCGCTACATTTTCGAAAAGTACTTATTGGCCCAAAACTGACACCGTATGCAAAAGTCACACTCAGTTCTTCGATCGCCGACAATCCAAGCATTCCAAATAATTAAGTGCTTGTTGTTCCATAAATGGCCAAAATCCCTCATACGTCATGAGGAAAAGGGTGGCTTCAATCCAAAAGGGTCGCTACATTTTCGAAAAGTACTTATGGGCGCAAAACGGACACCATATGTAAAAGTCACACTCAGTTCTTCGATAGCCAACAATCCAAATGTTCCAAATAAGCAGGTGTTTGTTCTTCCACAAACAGCCAAAATCCCTTGTACGTTGCGCGAAAAAGGGTGTGTTCAATCCAAAATGGTCCCTGCCTTTCAAAAAAGTATTTATGGGCCCAAAACGAACACGATATGCAAAAGTCATACTTCCATCTCCGACAATCCAAGTGTTCCAAATAAGCAAGAGCTTGTTCTTCGACAAATGGCCAAATCCTTCATACGTCACGGCGAAGCTATGAGTTCAATTCAAAAGGGTTGCTACATTTTCGAAAAGTACTAGTGGGCCCAAAATGGAAACCGTATGCAAAAGTCACACTCAGTTCTTCAATCGTCGACAATCCAAGCATTCCAAATTAGCAAGTGCTTGTTCTTCCATAGACGGTCGAAATCCCTCATACAATGCGAGGAAAAGGGTAGGTTCAATCCAAAAGGGTTGCTACATTTTCCAAAAAGTATTTATGGGCTCAAAAAGGACACCGTATGCAAAAGTCACACTCAGTTCTTCGATCGTCGACAATCCAAACGTTCCAAATAAGCAAGTGCTTGTTCTTCCACAAATGGCAAAAATCCCTTGTACGTCATTCGGAAAAGGGTGAGTTCAAACCAAAATGGCCCCTATCTTTCGAAAAGGTATTTATGGGCCCAAAACGGACACGATATACGAAAGTCACACTCAGTTCTTCAATCGCCGACAATTCAAGCGTTCCAAATAAGCAAGAGCTTGTTCTTTCACAAATGGCCAAAATCATTCACAAGTTATCGGAAAGATGTGAGTTCAATTCAAAAGGGTCGCTACATTTTCAAAAAGTACTTATGGGCCCAAAATGGACACAGTATGAAAAAGTCACATTCAGTTTTTCGATCGTCGACAATCCAAGCATTCCAAATAAGCAAGTGCTTGTTCTTCCACAAATGGCCGAAATCCCTTATACAACATGAGGAAAAGGGTGGGTTCAATCCAAAAGGATCGCTACATTTTCGAAAAGTACTTATTGGCCCAAAACTGACACCGTATGCAAAAGTCACACTCAGTTCTTCAATCACCGACAATCCAAGCATTCCAAAAAGCAAGTGCTTGTTCTTCCATAAAGGGCCAAAATCCATCATACATCATGGCAAAGATGTTAGTTCAATTCAAAAGGGTTGCTACATTTTCGAAAAGTACTTATGGGTCCAAAATGGACACTGTATGCAAAAGTCACACTCAGTTTTTCGATCGTCGACAATTCAAGCATTCCAAATAAGCAAGTGCTTGTTCTTCCACAAATAGCCGAAATCCCTCATACAACGCAAGGAAAAGGGTGGGTTCAATCCAAAAGGATTGCTACATTTTCAAAAAGTACTTATTGGCCCAAAACTGACACCGTATGCAAAAGTCACATTCAGTTCTTCGATCGTCGACAATCCAAGCATTCCAAATAATCAAGTGCTTGTTGTTCAACAAATGGCTAAAATCCCTCATACGTCATGAGGAAAAGGGTGGTTTCAATCCAAAAGGGTCGCTACATTTTCGAAAAGTACTTATGGGCCCAAAACGGACACCGTATACAAAAGTCACACTCAGTTCTTCGATAGCCGACAATCCAAATGTTCCAAATAAGCAGGTGTTTGTTCTTCCACAAATGGCCAAAATCCCTTGTACATTGCGTGAAAAAGGGTGTGTTCAATCCAAAATGGTCCCTGCCTTTCGAAAAAGTATTTATGGGCCCAAAACGAACACGATATGCAAAAGTCATACTCTGTTCTTCCATCGCCGACAATCCAAGTGTTCCAAATAAGCAAGAGCTTGTTCTTCGACAAATGGCCAAATCCTTCATACGTCACGGTGAAGCTACGAGTTTAATTCAAAAGGGTCGCTACATTTTCGAAAAGTACCAGTGGGCCGAAAATGGAAACCGTATGCAAAAGTCACACTCAGTTCTTCAATCGTCGACAATCCAAGCATTCCAAATTAGCAAGTGCTTGTTCTTCCATAGACGGTCGAAATCCCTCATACAATGTGAGGAAAAGGGTGGGTTCAATCCAAAAGGGTCGCTACATTTTCCAAAAAGTATTTATGGGCTCGAAACGGACAACGCATGCAAAAGTCACACTCAGTTCTTCGATCGCCGACAATCCAAACGTTCCAAATAAGCAGGTGCTTGTTCTTCCACAAATGGCCAAAATCCCTTGTACGTTATTCGAAAAAGGGTGAGTTCAATCCAAAATGGCCCCTATCTTTCGAAAAAGTATTTATGGGCCCAAAACGGACACGATATACAAAAGTCACACTCAGTTCTTCAATCGCCGACAATTCAAGCGTTCCAAATAAGCAAGAGCTTGTTGTTTCGTAAATGGCCAAAATCCTTCACACGTCATCGGAAAGATGTGAGTTCAATTCAAAAGGGTCGCTACATTTCCGAAAAGTACTTATGGGCCCAAAATGGACACAGTATGAAAAAGTCACACTCAGTTTTTCGATCGTCGACAATCCAAGCATTCCAAATAAGCAAGTGCTTGTTCTTCCACAAATGGCCGAAATCCCTCATACAACGTGAGGAAAAGGGTGGGTTGCTACATTATCGAAAAGTACTTATTGGCCCAAAACTGACACCGTATGCAAAAGTCACACTCACTTCTTCGATCGCCGACAATCCAAGCATTCCAAATAATCAAGTGCTTGCTGTTCCACAAATGGCCAAAATCCCTCATACGTCATGAGGAAAAGGGTGGTTTCAATCCAAAAGAGTCGCTACATTTTTGAAAAGTACTTATGGGTGCAAAACGGACACCGTATGCAAAAGTCACACTTTGTTCTTCGATCGTCGACAATCCAAACGTTCCAAATAAGTAAGTGTTTGTTCTTCCACAAATGGCTAAAATCCCTTGTACGTTGCGCAAAAAAGGGTGAGTTCAATCCAAAATGGTCCCTACCTTTCGAAAAAGTATTTATGGGCCCAAAACGAATACGATATGCAAAAGCCACACTCAGTTCTTCCATCGCCGACAACCCAAGTGTTCCAAATAGGCAAGAGCTTATTCTTTGACAAATGGCCAAATCCTTCATACGTCACGATGAAGCTGTGAGTTCAATTCAAAAGGGTCGCTATATTTTCGAAAAGTACTGGTGGGCCCAAAATGGACACCGTATGCAAAAGTCACACTCAGTTCTTCGATCGTCGACAGTCCAAGGACTCCAAATTAGCAAGTTCTTGTTCTTTCCTAAATGGCTGAAATCCCTCATACAATGTGAGGAAAAGGGTGGGTTCAATACAAAAGTATCGCTACATTTTCAAAAAGTACTTTTGGGCCCAAAACGGATACCGTATGCAAAACTCTCACTCAGTTCTTCGATAGCGAACAATCCAAACGTTCCAAATAAGCAGGTGATTGTTCTTCCAAAAATGGCCAAAATCCCTTATACGTCATGAGGAAAAGGGTGAGTTCCATCCAAAATGGCCCATACCTTTCAAAAAAGTACTTATGGGCCCAAAACGGACACAATATGCTAAAGTCACACTCACTTCTTCAATCGTCGACAATCCAAGCGTTCCAAATAAGCAAGTACTAGTTCTTTCACAAATGTCCAAAGTCCATCATACGTCATGGGAAAGATGTGAGGTCAATTCAAAAGGGTCACTACATTTCTGAAAAGTACTTATGGGCCCAAAATGGACACTCTATGCAAAAGTCACACTCAGTTCTTCGATCGTCGACATTCCAAGCATTCCAAATAAGCAAGTGCTTGTTCTTCCTCAAATGGCCAAAATCCCTCATACAACTCCAGGAAAAGGGTGGATTCAATCCAAAAGGATCGTTACATTTTTGAAAAGTACTTATTGGCCTAAAACGGACACCGTATGCAAAAGTCACACTCAATTTTTCGATCGTCGACAATCCAAGCATTCCAAATAAGCAAGTGCTTGTTATTCCATCAATGGCCAAAATCCCTCATACGTCATGAGGAAAAGGGTGGGTTCAATCCAAAAGGGTCGCTACATTTTCCAAAAAGTACTTATGGGGCCAAAACGGACACCGAATGCAAAAGTCACACTCAGTTCTTCAATCGCTAATAATCTAAGCATTCCAAATAGGCAAGTGCTTGTTATTCCACAAACGGCCAAAATACCATATACAACGTGAGGAAAAGGGTGGGTTCAATCCAAAAGTATCGCTACATTTCCTAAAAGTACTTACAGGCCCAAAATGGACACCGTATACAAAACTCACACTCCGTTCTTCAATCACTGACAATCCAAACGTTTCAAATAAGTAGGTGCTTGTTCATCCATAGTTGGCCAAAATCCCTTGTATGTCGCAAGGAAAAGGGTAAGTTCAATCGAAAAATGGTCCTGACCTTTCGAAAAAGTACTTATGGGCCCAAAAAGGACACGATATGCAAAAGTCACACTTAGTTCTCCAATCGCCGATAATCCAAGCATTCCGAAATGCAAGTTTCTTGTTCGTCAAATGGCCAAAATCCTTCATACGTCACGATGAAGCTATGAGTTCAATTCAAAAGGGTCGCTACATTTTCGAAAAGTACTTATGGGTGTGAAACGGACACCGTATGCAAAAGTCACACTCAGTTGTTCGATAGCCGACAATCCAAATGTTCCAAATAAGCAGGTGTTTGTTCTTCCGCAAATGGCCAAAATCCCTCATACAGCGCAAGGAAAAGGGTGTGTTCAATCGAAAAGGATCGCTACATTTCCGAAAAGTACTTATGGGCCCAAAATGGATACCGTATGCAAAAGTCACACTTAGTTCTTCGATCACCGATAATCCAAACGTTCCAAATAAGAAAGTGCTTGTTCATCCACAAATGGCCAAAATCCCTTTTACGTCTTGAGGAAAAGGGTGAGTTCAATCCAAAATTGTCCCTACCTTTCAAAAAAGTACTTATGGGCCCAAAACGGACATGGTATGCAAAAGTCACACTCAGTTCTTCAAAAGTCGACAATTCAAGCATTCCAAATAAGAAAGTGCTTGTTCTTTTACAAATGGCCAAAATCCGTTATACGTTACGGCAAAGATGTGAGTTCAATTCAAAAGGATCGCTACATTTTCGAAAAGTACTTATGGGCCTAAAACTGACACCGAATGCAAAAGTCATACTTAGTTCTTCGATCGTCGACAATCCAAGCATTCCAAATAAGCAAGTGCTTGTTTTTCCACAAATGGGCAAAATCCCTTATACAACGCTCGGAGAAGGGTAGGTTCAATCCAAAAGGATTGCTACATTTACAAAAGTACTTATTGGCCCAAAATGGACACTGTATGCAAAAGTCACACTCAGTTCTTCGATCGTCGACAATCCAAGCATTCAAAATAAGCAAGTTCTTGTTGTTTTACAAAAGGCCAAAATCCTTCATATGTCATGAGGAAAAGGGTGGGTTTAATCCAAAAGGGTGGCTCCATTTTCGAAAAATACTTATGGGCCCGAAACGGACACTGTACGCAAAAGTCACACTCAGTTCTTCGATCGCCAACAATCCAAGCATTCCAAATAAGCAAGTGCTTATTGTTCTACAAATGGCCAAAATCATACGTTGCGAGGAAAATGGTGGGTTCAATCTAAAAGGGTTGCTACATTTTGGAAAAGTACTTATGGGCCCAAAATAGACACCATATGCAAAAGTCACACTCAGTTCTTCGATCGTCGACGATCCAAACTTTCCAAATAAGCAAGTGCTTGTTCTTCGACAAATGGCAAAAATCCATCATACGTAACGATGAAGCTATGAGTTCAATTCAAAAGGGTCGCTACATTTTCAAAAAGTACTTATGGGCCCAAACGGACACAATAGGCAAAAGTCACACTCAGTTCTTCGATTGTCGACAATCCATGCATTCCAAATAAGCAAGTGCTTGTTCTTCCACAAACGGCCAAAATCCCACAAACAACACGAGGACAAGGGTGGGTTCAATCAAAAGGATTGCTACATTTTCAAAAAGTACTTATGGGCCCTAAACGGACACCGTATGTAACAGTCACACTCAGTTCTTCGATCGTCGACAATCCAAGTATTCCAAATAAGCAAGTGCTTGTTTTTCCACAAACGACCAAAATCCCTCATACGTCATGAGGAAAAGGGTGGGTTCAATCCAAAAGGATCGCTATATTTTCGAAAAATGCTTATGGGCCCAAAATGGACTCCGTATACAAAAGTCACACTCAGTTCTTCAATCGCCGACAATCCAAGCATTCCAAATAAGCAAGTGCTTGTTGTTCTACAAATGGCCAAAATCCCTCATACGTCATGAAGAAAAGGATGGGTTCAGTCTAAAAAGGTCGCTACATTTTTGAAAAGTACTTATGAGCCAAAAACGGACACCGTATGCAAAAGTCACACTCAGTTCTTCGATCACCGGCAATCCAAACGTTTCGAATAAGCAAGTGCTTATTCTTTGACAAATGGCCAAAAGTCATCATACATCACGATGAAGCTGTGAGTTCAATTCAAAGGGGTCGTTACATTTTCGAAAAGTACTTATGGGCCGAAAACGGACACCGTATGGAAAAGTCACACTCAGTTCTTCGATCATCGACAATCCAAGCATTCCAAATAAGCAAGTGCTTATTCTTCCACAAATGGCCGAAATCACTCATGCAATGTGAGGAAATGTACTTATGGGCACAAAACGGGCACCGTATGCAAAAGTCACACTCAGTTCTTCAATCGTCGACAATCCAAGCATTCCATATAGGCAAGTGCTTGTTGTCGCTCAAATGGCCGAAATCCCTCATAAGTAGCGAGCAAAAGGATGGGTTCAATCCAAAAGGGTCGCTACATCTTCGAAAAATACTCATGGGAGCAAACCGGACATCGTATGCAACTGTCACACTCAGTTCTTCGATCGTCGACAATCCAAATGTTCCAAATAAGCAACTCCTTATTCTTCCACAAATGGCCAAAACCCCTTGTACATCACGTGGAAAAGGGTGAGTTCAATGGAAAATGGTCCCTACCTTTCGAAAAAGTACTTGTGGCCCCAAAACGGACACGATATGCAAAAGTCACACTCAGTTCTTCAATCACCGACAATCCAAGCGTTTCAAATAAGCAAGTGCCTATTCTTCGACAAATGGCCAAAATCCATCCTACGTCACGATGAAGCTGTGAGTTCAACTCAAAAGGGTCGCTGCATTTTCGAAATGTACTTATGGGCCCAAAACGGACATTGTATACAAAAGTCACACTCAGTTCTTCGATCCCCGACAATCCAAGCACTCTAAATAAGCAAGTGCTTGTTCTTCCACAAATAGCCAAAATCCCTCATCAAATACGAGGAAAAGGGTGGGTTCAATCCAAAAGGATCGCTACATTTCCGAAAAGTACTTATTGGTCCAAAACGGCCATCGTATGCGAAAGTCACACCCAGTTCTTCGATCGCCGACAATCCAAGCATTCCAAATAAGTAAGTGATTGTTGATCCAAAAATGGCCAAAGTCCCTCATGTGTTATGAGGAAAAGGGTGGGTTCAATTCAAAAGGGTCGCTATATTTTCGAAAAGTACTTATGGGCCCAAAATGGACACCGTATGCAAAAGTCACACTCAGTTCTTCGATCGCCGACAATCCAAGCATTCCAAATAAGCAAGAACTTGTAGTTCCAAAATTGCCAAAATCCCTCATACGTCACGAGGAAAAGGATGGAATCAATCGAAAAGGGTAGCCAAATTTTCGATAAATACTTATGGGCCCAAAACGGACACCGTATGCAAAAGTCACACTCAATTCTTCGATCTCCGATAATCCAAGCATTCCAAATAAGCAAGTGCTTGTTGTTCCATAAAAGGCCAAAATCCCTTATACGTCGTGAGGAAAAGGGTAGGTTTAAGCCAAAAGGGTCGCTACATTTTTCAAAAAGTACTTATAGGTCCAAAATAGACACCGAATGCAAAAGTCACACTCAGTTCTTCTATCACCGACAATCCAAGCATTCCAAATAAGCAAGTGCTTGTTCTTCCACAAATGACCGGCCTCCCTTATACATCGCGAGGAAAAGGGTGAGTTCAATCCAAAATGGTCCCTTCCTTTCGAAAAAGTACTTGTGGGCCCAAAATGGACACGATATGCAAAAGTCACACTCAGTTCTTCAATTGTCGACAATCCAAGCGTTGAAAATAAGCAAGTGCTTGACCTTCCACAAATGGCCAAAATCCATTATATGTCACGATAAAGATGTGAGTTCATTTCAAAAGGGTCACTAAATTTTAGAAAAGTACTTATGGGCCCGAAACAGACACTATATGCAAAAGTCACACTCAGTTCTCCGATCGTCGACAATCCAAGCCTTCCAAATAAGAAAGTGCTTGTTCTTTCATAAACGGCCAAAATCTCTCATACAACGAAAGAAAAAGGGTGGTTTCAATCCAAAAGTATAGCTACATTTTCGAAAAGTACTTATGTACCCAAAACGGACACCGTATGCAAAAGTCACACTCAGTTCTTCGATCGCCGACAATCCAAGCATTCCAAATGAGCAAGTGCTTGTTGTTCCACAAATGGCCCCAT
This sequence comes from Olea europaea var. sylvestris, assembly GCF_002742605.1. Taxonomy (NCBI): domain Eukaryota; kingdom Viridiplantae; phylum Streptophyta; class Magnoliopsida; order Lamiales; family Oleaceae; genus Olea; species Olea europaea. The sequence continues at coordinate 152,971 of NW_019246156.1, forward strand.
AATCCCTCATACGTTGTGAGGAAAAGGGTGGGTTCAATCCAAAAGACATTTTCGAAAAATACTTATGGGCCCAAAACGGACACCGTATGCAAAAGATGCACTCTGTTCTTCGATCGTCGACAATCCAAACGTACCAAATAAGCAAGTGCTTGTTGTACCAAAAATGGCCAAAATCCCTTGTACGTCACGTGAAAAAGGGTTAGTTCAATCCAAAACAGTCCCTACCCTTCGAAAAAGTGCTTATGGACCCAAAACAGACACGATATGTAAAAGTCACACTCAGTTCTTCAATCACCGACAATCCAAGCGTTCCAAATAAGCAAGTACTTGTTCTTCCAAAAATGGCAAAAATCCATCATATATCATGGCAAAGATATGAGTTCAATTCAAAAGGGTCGCTACATTTTCGAAAAGTACTTATGGGCCCAAAATGGACATCATTTGTAAAAGTTACATTTAGTTCTTCGATCGCCGACAATCCAAGCTTTCCAAATAAGCTAGTGGTTGTTGTTCCATAAGTGGCCAATATCCCTCATATGTCGTGAGGAAAAGGATGGTTTCAATTCGAAAGGGAAGCTACATTTTCGAAAAGTACTTAAGGGCCCAAAACGAACACCGTATGTAAAAGTCACACTCAGTTCTTCGATCGCCGATAATCCAAACGTTCCAAATTAGCAAGTGCTTCTTCTTCTACAAACGGTGAGAAGCCCTTGTACGTCATGCGAAAAAGGGTGAGTTCAATCCAAAATGGTCCCTACCTTTCGAAAAAGTACACTTGGGCCCAAAACGGACACGATATGTAAAAGTCACACTCATTTCTTCAATCGCCGATAATCCAAGCGTTCCAAATAAGCAAGTTCTTGTTCTTCAACAAATGGCCAAAATCCATCATATGTCATGGCGAAACTGTGAGTTCAATTCAAAAGGGTCGCAACATTTTCAAAAAGTACTTATGGGCCCAAAATGAACACCGTATGCAAAAGTCACACTCAGTTCTTCATCGCCGACAATCCAAGCATTCCAAATAAGCAAGTGCTTGTTCTTCCACAAATTGCCAAAATCCCTCATACAACGCGAGGAAAAGGGTGGGTTCAATCAAAAGGATTGCTACATTTCTGAAGAGTACTTATGGGCCCAATATGGTCACCATATGCAAAAGTCACAGTCTGTACTTCGATCGTCGACAATCCAAGCATTCCAAATAGGCAAGTGCTTGTCGTTCCACAAATGGTCAAAATCGCTCATAAATCGTGAAGAAAGGGGTGGGTTCAATCCGAAAGGGTCGCTACATTTTCAAAAAATACTTATGTGCACAAAACGGACACCATATGCAAAAGTCACACTCAGTTCTTCGATCGCCGACTATCCAAACATTCCAAATAAGCAAGTGCTTTTCTTCCACTAATGGCCAAAATCGCTTGTACGTCATGTGGAAAAGGGTGAGTTCAATCCAAAATGGTCCCTACCTTTCAAAAAAGTACTCATGGGCCCAAAACGGACACGATATGCAAAAGTCACACTCAGTTCTCCAATCGCCGACAATCCAAGCTTCCAAATAAGCAAGTGCCTGTTCTTTGGCAAATGGCTATAATCCGTTATACATTACGGTGAAGCTGTGGGTTCAATTCAAAAGAGTCGCTACATTTTCGAAGAGTACTTATAGGTCCAAAACAGACACCATATGCAAAAGTCACACTCAGTTCTTCGATCGCCGACAATCCAAGCATTCCAAATAAGCAAGTGATTGTTCTTCCAAAAATGGCCAAAATCCCTCATACAACATGACAAAAAGGATGGGTTCAATCAAAAGGATTGCTACATTTTCGAAAAGTACTTATGGGCCCAAAACGGACACCGTAAACAAAAGTCACACTCAGTTTTTCGATCACCGACAATCTAGGCATTCCAAATAAGCAAGTACTTATTGTTCCACAAATGTCCAAAATCCCTCATACGTCATGAGGGAAAGGGTGGTTTCAATCCAAAAGGGTTGTTACACTTCAAAAAGTACTTATGGGCCCAAAATGGACACCGTATGCAAAAGTCGCACTCGGTTCTTCGATCGCTGACAATCCAAACGCTCCAAATAAGCAAGTGCTTGTTCTGCAACAAATGGCAAAAATCCCTTTAACTTCATGTGAAAAAGGGTGAGTTCAATTCAAAATGGTCCCTACCTTTCAAAAAAGTACTTATGGACCCAAAATGGACACGATATGCAAAAGTCACACTCAGTTCGTCAATCGCCGACAATCCAAGCGTTCCAAATAAGCAAGTGTTTGCTCTTCGACAAATGGCCAAAATTCATCATACTTCATGGTGAAGCTGTGAGTTCAATCCAAAAGGATCGCTACATGTCCGAAAAGTACTTATTGGCACAAAACGGACACCGTAAGCAAAAGTCACACTCAGGTTTTCGATCGTCGACAATCCAAGTATTCCAAATAAGCAAGTGCTTGTTCATCCACAAACGGCTGAAATCCCTCATATAACACGAGCAAAATGTGGTGGGTTTAATCCAAAAGGATCGCTACATGTCCGAAAAGTACTTATTGGCCCAAAACAGACACCGTATGCAAAAGTCACACTCAGGTCTTCGATCGCTGTTAATCCAAGCATTCCAAATAAGCAAATGCTTGTTGTTCTACAAAAGGCCAAAATCCCTCATACGTCATGAGGAAAAGAGTGGGTTCAATCCAAAAGGGTCGCTACATTTTCGAAATGTACTTATGGGCCCAAAACGGACACTGTATGCAAAAGTCACACTCGGTTCTTCGATCGCCGACAATCTAAGCATTCCAAATAAGCAAGTGCTTGTTCTTCCACAAATGGCCAAAATCCCTCATACAACATGACAAAAAGGGTGGGTTCAATCAAAAGGATCGCTACATTTCCGAAAAGTACTTATGGGCCGAAAATGCACAACGTAAACAAAAGTCACACTCAGTTTTTCGATCACCGACAATCCAGGCATTCCAAATAAGCAAGTGCTTGTTGTTCCACAAATGTCCAAAATCCCTCATACATCACGAGGGAAAGGGTGGTTTCAATCCAAAAGGGTTGTTACATTTCAAAGAGTACTTATGGGCCCAAAATGGACACCGTATGCAAAAGTCACACTCAGTTCTTCGATCACCGACAATCCAAACGTTCCAAATAAGCAAGTGCTTGTTCTTCAACAAATGTCCGAAATCCCTTTAACGTCATTTGAAAAAGGGTAAGTTCAATCCAAAATGGTCCCTACCTTTCAAAAAAGTACTTATGGGCCCAAAATGGACATGATATGCAAAAGTCACATTCAGTTCTTCAATCGCCGACAATCCAAGCATTTCAAATAAGCAAGGGCTTGTTCTTCGACAAATGGCCAAAATTCATCATACTTCATGGTGAACCTGTGAGTTCAATTCAAAAGGGTCACTACATTTTTGAAAAGTACTTATGGGCCCAAAACGGACACCGTATGCAAAAGTCACACTCAGTTCTTCGATCGCCGACAATCCAAGCATTCCAAATAAGCAAGTGCTTGTTCTTCCACAAATGGCCGAAATCCCTCAAACAACACGAGCAAAAGGGGGTGGGTTCAATCCAAAAGGATCGCTACATGTCCGAAATGTACTTATTGGCACAAAACGGACACTGTATGCAAAAGTCACACTCAGGTCTTCGATCGCAGTCAATCCAAGCATTCCAAATAAGAAAATGCTTGTTGTTCTACAAAAAGCCAAAATCCCTCATACGTTACGAGGAAAAGAGTAGGTTCAATCCAAAAGGGTCGCTACATTTTTGAAAAGTACTTATGGGCCCAAAACGGACACCGTATGCAAAAGTCACACTCAGTTCTTCGATCATCGACAATCCAAGCATTCCAAATAAGCAAGTGCTTGTTCTTCCACAAATGGCCAAAATCCCTCATACAACACGAGGAAAAGGGTAGGTTCAATCAAAAGGATTGCTACATTTCTGAAAAGTATTTATGGGCCGAAAATGCACACCGTCTGCAAAAGTCGCACTCAGCACTTCGATCGTCGACAATCCAAGCATTCCAAATAGGCAAGTGCTTGTTGCTCCACAAATGGCCGAAATCCCTCATACGTCATCAGGAAAAGTGTGGGTTCAATCCAAAAGCATCGCTACATTTTCAAAAAATACTTATGGCCGCAAAACGGACACCGTATGCAAAAGTCAAACTCAGTTCTTCGATTGCCGACTATCCAAACGTTCCAAATAAGCAAGTACTTGTTCTTCCACTAATGGCCAAAATCCCTTGTACGTCACGCGGAAAAGGGTGAGTTCAATCTAAAAAGGTCCCTACCTTTCGAAAAAGTACTCATGGGCCCAAAACGGACACGATATGCAAAAGTCACACTCAGTTCTCCAATCGCCGATAATCCAGGCATTCCAAATAAGCCAGTGCCTATTCTTTGACAAATGCCTAAAATCCTTCATACATCACGGTGAAGCTATGAGTTCAATTCAAAAAGGTCGCTACATTTTCGAAAAGTACTTATGGGTCCAAAACAGACACCGTATGCAAAAATCACACTCAGTTGTTCGATCATCGACAATTCAAGCATTCCAAATAAACAAGTGCTTGTTCTTCCACAAATGGCCAAAATCACTCATACAACGCGATGAAAAGGGTGGGTTCAATTAAAAGGATCGCTACATTTCTAAAAAGTACTTATGGGCCTAAAACGGACACCGTATGCAAAAGTCACACTCAGTTTTTCAATCGCCGACAATCCAAGCATTCCAAATAAGCTAGTGCTTGTTGTTCCACAAATGTCCAAAATCCCTCATACGTCCCGAGGGAAAGGGTGGTTTCAATCCAAAAGGGTCGCTACATTTTAAAAAGTACTTATGGGCCCAAAACGGACACCATATGCAAAAGTCATACTCAGTTCTTCGATCGCCGACAATCCAAACGTTCCACATAAGCAAGTGCTTGTTCTTCAACAAATGGCCAAAATCCATCACACATCATGGCGAAGCTGTGAGTTCAATTCAAAAGGGTCGCCACATTTTCGAAAAGTACTTATGAGCCCAAAACGGACACCGTATGCAAAAGTCACACTCAGATCTTCGATCGTCGATAATCCAAGCATTCCAAATAAGCAAGTGCTTGTTCTTCCACAAGCGGTCAAAATCCCTCATACAACACAAGGAAAAGGGTGGGTTCAATCCAAAAGGATTGCTACATTTCCAAAAAGTACTTATTGGCCCAAAACGGACACCGTATGCAAAAGTCACACTCAGGTCTTTGATCGCCGACAATCCAAGCATTCCAACTAAGCAAGTGCTTGTTGTTCTACAAAAGGCCAAAATCCCTCATACGTCACGAGGAAAAGAGTGGGTTCAATCCAAAAGGGTCGCTACACTTTCGAAAATTACTTATGGGCCCAAAACGGATACCATATACAAAAGTCACACTCAGTTCTTCGATCGTCGACAATCCAAACGTTCCAAATAAGCAAGTGCTTTTTCTTCCACAAATGGCGAAAATCCCTTTTATGTCATGCGATAAAGGGTGAGTTCAATCCAAAATGATCCAAACCTTTCGAAAAAGTACTTATGGGCCCAAAATGGACACGATATACAAAAGTCAAACTCAGTTCTTCAATCGTCGACAATCCAAGCGTTCGAAATAAGCAAGTGTTTTTTCTTCGACAAATGGCCAAAATCCATCATACGTAGCGTGGAAAAGGGTGGGTTCAATCTAAAAGGGTCGCTACATTTTCCAAAAGTACTTATGAGTCCAAAACGGACACCGAATGCAAAAGTAACACTCAGTTCCTCGATCGCTGACAATCCAAACGTTCCAAATAAGCAAGTACTTGTTCTTCGACAAATGTCAAAAATCAATCATACGTCACGATGAAGCTGTGAGTTCAATTCAAAAGGGTTGCTACATTTTCAAAAAGTACTTATGGGCCCAAAACTGACATCGTATGTAAAAGTCACACTTAGTTCTTCGATCGTCGACAATCGATGCATTCTAAATAAGCAAGTGCTGGTTCTTCCAGAAATGGCTGAAATCCCACATACAACATGAGGACAAAGGTGGGTTCAATCCAAAAGGATCGCTACATTTCCAAAAAGTACTTATTGGCCCAAAACGGACACCGTATGTAAAAGTCATACCCAAGTCTTCGATCGCCGATAATCCAAGCATTCCAAATAAGCAAGTGCTTGTTGTTCTACAAAAGGCCAAAATCCCTCATACATCGTGAGGAAAAGGGTGGTTTCAATCCAAAAGGGGCACTACATTTCCCAAAATTACTTATGGGACCAAAACGGACACCGTATGCAAAAGTCACAATCAGTTCTTCGATCCCCGACAATCCAAACGTTCCAAATAAGCAAGTGCTTGTTCTTTGACAAATGGCCAATGTGACACCCCGAACTTAAGCTTCGAGGGTCACGTACTAAACATGATAACTTCTGCCTTTGGTACATGTAAATACTCTTAAATAGGAGTATTTCATGTTAGAAACTTATTTTTCAATTTTTAAAACAATTCTTATAAAGTTTGATGGCCGATAAAAGTGCATGTCAACATGAAATTATATATTACATATACGGCCTCGACACTATTACGATTAGTTGGGGCAGCAAGTTTAACAATTTTTATAAAATTCACCCCAACTCCGTTTTATATGAAATTTGTGGCATTAGAAAGATAATTTCAAGTATTTTTTCTAGGTTAAAATATGAAAATTTTCCAAGAACATATGATATAGACGTTTTACTGAAAACAGTGAAGTATTACACAGGAAATTCAGATTGACCCCTAGACGTTAAAACCTTGATAACTCAGGCCATATATATCCAAATTGAGTGATTCATTCGGCCATAATTAGAAAACTCAAAGGGTAAAACAAAAATATTTTTATAATCTCAAATCAACATTTATAGAGTTAGAAACATCATTTTGAAATTGACTCCAGAAACTGTCCCGTTTCTGTCTTTTGTCTCTTGTAAGGAAAATAAACTACAAAAATGTCTCTTATCATAACATGAAAGATATAATTACAAAATATACTATTAATACCATATTATATCATGTCATGTACATATTTTTACATAATACCATAAGAAAGATAGATGGAACAACAGTAATCAAGCAAAACATACAAAAGAAAACTTTCGGTTCAAAACATCCTTGTCCTTAATCCATCATCGCTTAAGCCAACTAACTTCCATCAATTCAATGATCATGGATCTGAGAATTTAGCATAACATACTATGAGAATAAGAAATACTCAGTAAGATACCATGCTTAGATTTTTATCATGATAATACTACACAAAAGAATGCAATCAAACCATACTTGCACATTCCGGCTTGCCGGTGCCCTTCGGACTTGTCCTAAGGCATAAATAGATATCTAACTTTGTGGACTTGTCCACCATAATCATATTGTGGTTTTTCATGCATAACTTAAGCATAAATATTACCATGAAAATCATAACTCTTAAGCATGAAAGTATCTTACCGTAAAATTTGAAGATCTTCGATTGAAATGAATTGAAAGTGCTAAACTTACTTCCTTCTCCTTTCCTTTCTTAATTTCGGTTTTTGATCTCTTTTTAAGTGTATTAGTGTTTTGTAAAATGAAAGAAATCTCTCTATGGCAATGGTTATGGATGTATTTATATATATATAAAGATAAGGATAAGGCTTCATATTATATATTTTTTTTCTTACTTTTACACATGTTTGGTCTACTATCTAAGTGTATGGTGATGATGGAGGACAAGTGGGTTGATTATAGGGTAATAAGTGGCCTTAAAACCTAGATTTACAAAGGAAGCCTTTTATCTTTTCAACTAATATAATCTAACCCTCTAACTTTCATTGTTAACAAAGTGTACCCCAAATTTAAACTTGTACCCAACTTACATATTCAAAAATTGTAGATTGTAACATAATTTAATCATTTGGTCAATTGAAGTCCTAACAAGATAGTCCACTTCATTCAAGTCCAAACTTGCCTTAAGTTTTGACTAACTAATAATCACAACATTTAGCACTTCATGCTTGCATTCATTAACTACCTCTAGCATTAACCACTACAAAGGTGGTGTCCCCTTTTTCCTTATGGCCAAAAATAGTATTGAAAGTTAAATCACTATCCCAAAGAAATTTAAACAAGCATAAAATTTCGGAGTATTACATCCCTCCCCCCTAAAAAAAAATTTCGTCCTCGAAATTACCTTTGAAAAGTTCTGGATACTTGGTCTTGATTTCTTCTTCTCTTTCCCAAGTCGATTCTTCGACATTATGATTCCTCCATTGGACTCTTACTAATGGAATTTCTTTTGTCCTTAATTGCTGGATTCTGCGGTCCAATATTGCTACTGGTTTTTCCTCATATGTTATGTTTTGTTTGATATCCAATGGTTGATAACTAACCACATGACTTGGATCTGACACATATTGTCGAAGCATCGACTGGTGGTAGAGTGATTCGATAAGCTGCATTTCCAACTTTCTGCAAAATTTCAAAAGGACCTATAAATCTTGGTCGAAGTTTTCCTTTTTTCCCAAAACGCAAAACTCCCTTCTTCGGCGCCACTTTTATGAAAAATTTGTCACCAACATTAAATGTCAAATCTTTTCTCCTTTTATCAGCATAACGCTTTTGTCAGTCCTGAGCTGCCTTGATTTTAGCTCTTATTTTATCAACTGCTCGACTAGTTTCTTCAATTATTTCGGGTCCTAGAACTCTTCGTTCACCTACTTCATCCCAATACAGGGGAGCTCTACATCTTCTGCTATAAAGGGCTTTGTAAGGTGCCATCTTTATCGTAGCTTGGTAGCTATTATTATAGGCAAACTCTACCAGTGGCACATAGTTTTTCCAACTGCCCCCTAAATCAAGGACGCATGCACGCAACATATCCTCTAAAGTTTGTATAGTCCTCTTCGATTGTCCATCAGTTTGTGGATGAAAAGCTGTGCTGAAGTTTAACTTGGTTCCCATAGCCTCTTGCAAACTTTTCCAAAATTTTGAGGTAAATCTTGGATCTCTATCCGATACAATTGAGGCTGGGATACCATGCAAATAGATGACCTCTTTGATGTATAATCGTGTGTATTGATCCATACTAAAATTCATTCTTACAGGTAGAAAATGAGCTGACTTTGTTAACCGATCCACTATAACCCACATAGCATCATTTCCCTTAGCTGATTTTGGAAAACCCATAACAAAATCCATAGTTATATGTTCCCATTTCCATTGTGGAATTGTTAATGGTTCCAACAATCCAGATGGCCTTTGATGTTCAGCTTTCACTTACTAACAAGTCATGCATCTCTTAACAAAAGACCTATGCATCGTTTCATATTTCTCCACCAAAACATGCTCCTTAGATCACGATACATTTTTGTACCTCCTGGATGGGCAGTATATGGGGTTAAGTGTGCTTCTTCAAGAATTTCTTTCCTCAATCCCTCATCTTTCGGCACACACAACCTCCCCTTAAAGAGTAAGGCTTTATCACTACTTAATTCAAAGTCCTTTCGCTTACTAGTACCAACTTCGGATTTGATCTTTTGCAGGAAAGGGTCACCATCCTGTGCTGCTCTTATTCGATCTCTAAGTGTTGGTTGAATCGTTAGAGCCGCTATCCCTGGCACTAGTTTGGGTTGGTGGAACAATTACTTCTAGATGTAAGTTGTCGAAATCCTTTAACAACTGATCCAGCATAGTGATTTGTACTGCTAATTGTCCAACTGCCTTTCTGCTAAGAGCATCAGCTACAACATTAGCTTTACCAGGATGGTAATGGATAGTACAATCATAATCCTTTACTAGTTCTAGCCATCTCCTCTGCCTCATATTTAATTCCTTTTGGGTGAAAAAATACTTCAAACTCTTATGATCAGTATAAATGTCACACTTATTTTCGTATAAGTAATGACGCAATATTTTGAGGGCATGAACTACTGCAGCCAATTCTAGATCGTGGGTTGGGTAATTTTGTTCATATTGTTTCAATTGTCTGGAAGCGTAGGCTATCACCTTTCCTTTTTGCATCAGAACACATCCTATGCCCTGTTTCGAGGCATCACTATATATAACGAATCCTTCTGGTCCGTCAGGTATTGTTAACAGTGGAGTTGTGACTAATCTTCGTTTCAGCTCTTGGAAGCTTTGTTCACATTTCTCTGTCCATTGAAATTTTATCCCTTTTCGAGTCAATTGGGTCAATGGTCCTACTATTTTAGAAAATCCCTCAATAAATCTTCTATAATAACCAGCCAATCCCAAGAAACTATGTATTTCTCTAACATTGGTTGGTCTTACCCAATTATTTACTGCTTCCACTTTAGCTGGGTCTACCTCAATTCCTCGTGCTGTGATTACGTGCCCCAGAAAAACTATTTTATCCAACCAGAATTCACATTTCATGAATTTGGCATAAAGCTTCTCTTTTCTTAGAGTTTCTAAGACCATCATGAGATGTTTCTCGTGTTCCTCCTTATTCTTCGAATAGATTAAGATATCATCAATGAAAACTATAACGAATTGGTCTAAGTATTCATGGAATACTCTGTTCATTAGATCCATAAATACTGTCGGGGCATTAGTTAACCTAAAAGGCATCACCAAAAATTCATAATGACCATAACGTGTCCTAAAAGCCGTCTTAGGGATATCATCTGACTTAATTTTCAATTGGTGATATCCTGATCTTAGATCAATCTTTGAAAATACTGTAGCCCCCTTAAGCTGGTCAAACAAATCTTCTATTCTTGGAAGTGGATATTTGTTTTTAATAGTGAGGCGATTCAATTCTCGATAGTCAATGCACAGCCTCATTGTTCCATCCTTCTTTTTCACAAATAACACAGGTGCACCCCACGGTGATACACTTGGTCTAATGAAACCCTTATCAAGGAGTTCCTTCAACTGTACCTTCAGCTCTTGTAGTTCCAACGATGCCATATGATATGGAGCCTTTGAAATGGGTGTTGCTCCTGGTACCAAATCAATGGTAAACTCTACTTGTCTGTCTGGTGGTACACCTAGAAGGTCTTCTGGAAACACATCTTTATAGTGTCGAACTATTGGGACATCCTCAATTGACAACTTATCCTGTTTAATATCAGTCATCGACACTAGAAATCTTTGATCTAATTCCTTTCTCAGCATCCTTTCAACCTGGGTTGTTGACGCCACACCAGACGATGTATTTACCTCAGTTCCCACAAAACAGAACTCTTCTTCACCCGGTCTTCGGAAAACCACTATTCTCTCAGTACAATAAATAGTTGCATAGTTTTTAGACAACCAGTCCATACCAAGAATAACATCAAATATCATCTTCTATTTCTTCTGGGTCCTCATCGAGGTCTTCTTCTGGATCTTCTTCTTGGTCTTCTTCTAACGTGCTTTGCTCCGATCTATCTAGTAATGGTATGGGAAAACTTTCATCTAGAACTCTCGAGAAGTACTTAGCCAACGGTCCCTTAACTAGCCTAGATTTGGTAGCTCGTAAACTGGTATTCATGGATAAGTTTATAGTCTTCTTAAAGTTTCGCTGTAAATCACGGGTAGTCCCATAACTTTCTCGAAGCAAATATGTAAGGTCCTCATATGAAAGGTCATCGTCAGACCATAGCACAATCTCATTTATGATTGAGGCCCAAGGTTCTGGAACAGTTTCATATAACCTTTGTATCTTCACCTTATCCCTTAAGCTATGGTGTATCTCCCATAACATCCCAATAATACAGTCTAGCAGGTCCAAATGTTGTTAGAGACTATGGAGTGGATACATACGATAATTATAGTAAAATGCCAATAATATGTCCCGCTTCTTTGCAAAACCACAAGCTTCTGTCCTTGTGGGGGTTCTTACTATTCGTGCCATAACTAGGACAAACATTGATTATGTTACTCTCCATGGTTCTCATAAATATCTAGATATAAGTGTTTATGACTTCATAATCTCAATCATGACTTTATTAAAAATATTTTCATATCTAGCCATAGATATAACAGTTCGTTACATAAGAAAATTCATGAATTTAAAAATAAATTTTACCTTGATCGTTGGTTGAAAGTCAGTTGCTAGCTTCCCCGATGATTAAGGACAGTAACTTTCTTTTAAAAAGTCTACAGAAAAGTAAACCTTGCTCTGATACCACGCTGTGACACCCCGAACTTAAGCTTCGAGGGTCACGTACTAAACATGATAACTTCTGCCTTTGGTACATGTAAATACTCTTAAATAGGAGCATTTCATGTTAGACTTATTTTTCAATTTGGTAAAACAATTCTTATAAAGTTTGATGGCCGATAAAAGTGCATGTCAACATGAAATTATATATTACATATCGGCCTCGACACTATTACGATTAGTTGGGGCAGCAAGTTTGACAATTTTTATAAAATTCACCCCAACTCCGTTTTACATGAAATTTGTGGCATTAGAAAGATAATTTCAAGTATTTTTTCTAGGTTAAAATATGAAAATTTTCCAAGATCATATGATATAGACGTTTTACTAAAAATAGTGAAGTATTACACAGGAAATTCAGATTGACCCCTAGACGTTAAAGCCAAAATCCATCATACGTCACGACGAAGCTGTGACTTCAATTCAAAAGGGTCGCTACATTTTCGAAAAGTAGTTATGGGCCCAGAACGGACACCGTATGCAAAAGTAACACTCAGTTCTTCGATCGTCGACAATCCAAGCATTCCAAATAAGAGAGTGCCTGATCTTCCACAAATGGCCGAAATCCCTCATACAACGTGAGGCAAAGGGTGGGTTCAATCAAAAGGATTGCTACATTTCCAAAAAGTACTTATGGGCCCAAAACGTTCACCGTATGTAAAAGCCACACTCAGTCCTTCGATCGTCGACAATCTAAGCATTCCAAATAAGCAAGTGCTTATTGTTCCACAAATGGCTAAAATCCATCATATATTGAGAGGAAAAGGGTGGGTTCAATCCAAAAGGGTCGCTACATTTTTGAAAAGTACTTATGGGTCCAAAACGGACACCGTATTCAAAAGTCACACTCATTTCTTCGATCATCGACAATCCAAACGTTCCAAATAAGCAACTGCTTGTTCTTCCACAAATGGCCAAAATCCCTTGTACGTCACGAGAAAATGGGTGAGTTCAATCCAAAATGGTCCCTACCTTTCGAAAAAGTACTTATGGACCCAAAACGGACACGATTTGCAAAAGTCACACTCAGTTCTCCAATCGCCAACAATCCAAGCGTTCCAAATAAGCAAGTGCTTGTTCATCGACAAATGGCAAAAATTCAACATACGTCATGCTAAAGCTGTGAGTTCAATTCAAAAGGGTCGCTACATTTTCGAAAAGTAATTATGGGCCCAAAACGAACACCCTATGCAAAAGTCACACTCAGATCTTCGATCGCCAACAATCTAAGCATTCCAAATAAACAAGTGCTTGTTCTTCCAAAAATGGCCGAAATCCCTCATACAACGTGAGGAAAAGGTGGGTTCAATCCAAAAAGGTTGCTACATTTTCAAAAAGTACTTATTTGCCCAAAACGGACAGCGTATGCAAAAGTCACGCTCAGTTCTTCGATCGCCGACAATCCAAGCATTCCAAATAAGCAAGTGCTTGTTGTTCTACAAAAGGTCAAAATCCCTCATACGTCGGGAGGAAAAGGGTGGGTTCAATCCAAAAGGGTCGCTACATTCTGAAAAGTACTTATGGATCCAAAACGAACACCGTATGCAAAAGTCACACTCAGTTCTTTGATCGCCGACAATCCAAATGTTCCAAATAAGCAAGTGCTTGTTCTTTGACAAATGGCCAAAATCTGTCATACGTCACGAAAAAGCTATTCTTTCAATTCAAAAGGGTCGCTACAATTTTGAAGAGTACTTATGGGCCCAAAATGGACACCTTATGCAAAAGTCACACTCAGTTCTTCGATCGTCGGCAATCCAAGCATTCCAAATAAGCAAGTGCTTGTTCTTCCACAAATGGTCGAAATCCCTCATACAATGCGAGGAAAAGGGTGGGTTCAATCCAAAAGGGTCGCTACATTTTCGAAATGTACTTATGGGCCCAAAAATGGAAACCGTATGCAAAAGTAACACTAAGTTCTTCAATCGCCAACAATCCAAACGTTCCAAATAAGCAAGGGCTTGTTCTTCCGTAAATGGCCAAAATCCAGTATACGTCATGCTGAAAAGGGTGAGTTCAATCCAAAATGGTCCTTACCTTTCGAAAAAGTACTTATCAGCCCAAAACGAAAATGATATGCAAAAGTCACACTCAGTTCTTCAATCGTCGACAATCCAAGCATTCGAAATAAGCAAGTGCTTGTTCTTTGACTAATGGCCAAAATTCGAAATACGTCACGACGAAGCTATGAGTTCAATTCAAAAGGGTCGCTACATTTTTGAAAAGTAATCATGGGCCCAAAACGGACACCCTATGCAAAAGTCACACTTAGTTATTTGATCGCCGACAATCCAAGCATTCCAAATAAACAAGTGCTTGTTCTTCCAAAAATGGTCGAAATCCCTCATACAATGCGAGGAAAAGGGTGGGTTCAGTCTGAAAGGATCGCTACATTTTCGAAAAGTACTTATTGGCCCAAAACGGACAGTATGCAAAAGTCACACTCAGTTCTTCAATCGCCAACAATCCAAGCATTCCAAGTAAGCAAGTGCTTGTTCTTCCACAAATGGCCGAAATCCCTCATACATCGTGAGGAGAAGGGTGGGTTCAATCCAAACGGATTGCTTAAGGGCACAGAACAAACATCATATGTAAAAGTCACACCCAGTTCTTCGATCGCCGACAATCCAAACGTTCCAAATAAGCAAGTGCTTGTTCTATGACAAATGGCCAAAATCTGCCATACATCACGATAAAGCTGTGAGTTCAATTCAAAAGGACCGCTACAATTAAGAAGAGTACTTATGGGCCCAAAACAGAAACCATATGCAAAAATCACACTCAGTTCTTCGATCGTCGACAATCCAAGCATTCCAAATAAGCAAGTGCTTGTTGTTCCACAAATGGCCGAAATCTTGTGGGTTCAATCCAAAAGGGTTGCTACGTTTTCGAAAAGTACTTATGGGTCCAAAATGGACACCGTATGCAAAAGTCACACTCAGTTCTTCGATTGCGAACAATCCAAGCATTCCAAATAGGCAAGTGCTTGTTGTTCCACAAATGGCTGAAATCCCTCATACAATGCAAGGAAAAGGTTTGGTTCAATTAAAAGGATCGCTACATTTTTGAAAAGTACCTATGGGCCCAAAACGGACACCGTATGTGAATGTCACACTCAGTTCTTCGATCGCCGACAATCCAAGCATTCCAAATAAGCAAGTGCTTATTGTTCCACAAATTGCCAAAATCCCTCATACATCGTGAGTAAAAGGGCGGGTTCAATCCAAGAGGGTCGCTACATTTTCAAAAATTACTTATGGGCCCAAAATGGACACCGTATGCAAAAGTCACACTCATTTCTTCGATCGCCGTCAATCCAAATGTTCCAAATAAGCAAGTGCTAGTTCTTTGACAAATGGCCCAAATCCATCATACGTCGCGAGGAAGAGGGTGGGTTCAATCCAAAAGGGTCGCTACATTTCAAAAAAGTAGTTATGGGCCCAAAATGGACACCGTATGCAAAAGTCACACTTAGTTCTTGGATCACCGACAATCCAAACGTTCCAAATAAGCAAGTGCTTGTTCATCGACAAATGGCCAAAATTCGTCATGCATCGTGAGGAAAAGGGTGGTTTCAATCCAAAAGGGTCACTACATTTTCGAAAAGTACTTATCGGCCCAAAACGTACACCGTATGCAAAAGTCACACTCAGTTATTTGATCGTCGACAATCCAAGCATTCCAATTAAGCAAGTGCTTGTTGTTCCACAAATGGCTAAAATCCCTCATACATCACAAGAAAAAGGGTGGGTTAATCCAAAAAGGATCGCTACATTTCCAAAAAGTACTTATGGGCCCAAAACAAACACCGTATGCAAAAGTCACGCTCAGTTTTTCGATCGTCGACAATCTAAGCATTTCAAATAAGCAAGTGCTTGTTCTTCGACAAATGGTCAAAATCCATCATACATCGTGAGGGAAAGGGCGTTTTCAATCCAAAAGGGTCACCACATTTTTGAAAAGTACTTTTGGGCCCAAAACGTACACTGTACGTAAAAGTCACACTCAGTTCTTCGATCGCCGACAATCCAACCATGCCAAATAAGCAAGTGCTTGTTCTTCCACAAATGGCCAAAATCCCTCATGCAACATGAGGAAAAGGGTGGGTTCAATCAAAAGGATTGCTACGTTTCCAAAAAGTACTTACGGGCCCAAAACATACACCGTATGCAAAAGTCACACTCAGTTCTTCGATCGTCGACAATCCAAATGTTTCAAATAAGCAAGTGCTTCTTCTTCCACAAATGATGAAAATCCTTTGTATGTCACTTGAAAAAGGTTTAGTTCAATCAAAAATGGTCCCTACCTTTTAAAAAAGTACTTATGGACCAAAACGTACACGATATGCAAAAGTCACACCCAGTTCTTCAATCGTCAACAATCCAAGCGTTCCAAATAAGCAAGTGCTTGTTCTTTGACAAATGGACAAAATCCATCATACGGCACGGTGATGCTATGAGTTCAATTCAAAAGGGTCGCTATATTTTTGAAAAGTACTTATGGGCCCAAAATAGAAACCGTATGTAAAAGTCACACTCAGTTCTTCGATTGCCGACGATTCGAGCATTCCAAATAAGGAAGTGCTTGTTCTTCCACAAATCGCCAAAATCCCTTATATAACCTTAGGAAAAGGGTGGGTTCAATCAAAAGGATCGCTACACTTTCGAAAAGTACTAATGGGCCCAAAACGGACACTATATGTAAAAGTCACACTCAGTTCTTCGATCGTTGACAATCCAAACATTCCAAATAAGCAAGTGTTTGTTTTTCAACAAACGGCTAAAATCCCTTTACATCATGCGAAAAAGGGTGAGTTTAATCCAAAATGGTCCCTATCGTTCGAAAAAGTACTTATGGGCCCAAAACGGACACAATATGCAAAAGTCACACTCAGTTCTTCAATCCTCGACAATCCAACCGTTCGAAATAAGCAAGTGCTTGTTGTTCGAAAAACGGCTAAAATTCGTCATACGTCATGGGGAAACTATGAGTTCAATTCAAAAGGGTTGCTACATTTCTAAAAATTACATATGGGCCCAAAACGGAAACCATATGCAAAAGTCACACTCAATTCTTCGATCGGCGACAATCCAAGCATTCCAAATAAGCAAGTGATTGTTCTTCCACAAACGGATGGAATCCCTCATACAACACGAGGAAAAGGGTGGGTTCAATCCAAAATGATAGCTACATTTTCAAAAAGTACTTATTGGCCCAAAACAGACACCGTATGCAAAAGTCAAACTCAGGTCTTCGATCACCGACAATCCAAGCATTCCATATAAGCAAGTGCTTGTTGTTCTACAAAAGGCCAAAATCCCACATATGTCATGAGGAAAAGGGTCGGTTCAATCCAAAAGGGGCACAACATTTCCTGAAAGTACTTATGGGCCCAGAACTGACACCGTATACAAAAGTCACACTCAGTTCCTCGGTCACCGACAATCAAAGCATTCCAAATAAGCAAGTGGTTGTTCTTCCACAAATGGCTGAAATCCCTTATACAACGTGAGTAAAAGGGTGGGTTCAATCCAAAAGGATCGCTACATTTTCGAAAAGTACTTATGGGCCCAAAATGGACATCGTATGCAAAAGTCACACTTAGTTCTTCGATCACCGACAATCCAAGCATTCCAAATAAGCAAGTGCTTGTTGTTCTACAAAAGGACAAAATCCCTCATACATCGTGAGGAAAAGGGTGGGTTTAATCCAAAAGGGTCGTCACAATTTCGAAAAGTACTTATGGGCCTAAAATGGACACCGTATGCAAAAGTCACACCCTATTCTTCGATCGCCGACAATCCAATGTTCCAAATAAGTAAGTGCTTGTTCTTCGACAAATGGTTAAAATCCATCATACATCACGATTAAGCTGTGAGTTCAATTCAAAAGGGTCACTACATTTTTGAAAAGTACTTATGGACCCAAAACGGACACCGTCTGCACAAGTCACACTCAGTTCTTCAATCGTCGACAATCCAAGCATTCCAAATAAGCAAGTGCTTATTCTTCCACAAACGGCTGAAATTCCTCATTCAACACGTGGATAAGGGTGGGTTCAATCCAAAAGTATCGCTACATTTTCAAAAAGTACTTATGGCCCAAAACGGACATCATTTGCAAAAGTTATACTCAGTTCTTCAATCGCCGACAATCCAGACGTTCCGAATAAGCAGGTGCTTGTTCTTCAACAAATGGCCAAAATCCCTTGTACGTATCGAGGAAAAGGGTGAGTTCAATCCAAAATGGTCCCTACCTTTCGAAAAAGTACTTATGGGCCAAAAACGGACACGATATGTAAAAGTCACACTCAGTTCTCCAATCGCTGACAATCCAAGCGTTCCAAATAAGCAAGTACCTGTTCTTCGACAAATGGTCAAAATCCACCATTCGTCATGGCAAAGCTGTGAGTTCAATTCAAAGGGTCGCTACATTTCTGAAAAGTACTTATGGGCCTAAGACGAACACCGTATCTAAAAGTCACACTCAGTTCTTCGATCCCCGACAATCCAAGCATTCCAAATAAGCAAGTGCTTGTTCATCCATGAACCATCGAAATCCCTCATATAATGCAAGGAAAAGGGTGGGTTCAATCCAAAAGGATCGCTACATTTTTGAAAAGTACTTATGGGCCCAAAACGGATGCCGTATGCAAAAGTCACACTCAGTTCTTCAATCGCCGACAATTTAAGCATTCCAAATAAGAAAGTGCTTGTTCTTCCCCAAACGGCCAAAATCCCTCAGAAAACATGAGGAAAAGGGTGGGTTCAATCCAAAAGGATCGCTACATTTTTGAAAAGTACTTAATGGCGCAAAACGGACACCGTATCAAAAAGTCACACTCAGTTCTTCGATTGCCGACAATCCAAGCAATCCGAATAAGCAAGTGCTTGTTGTTCTACAAAAGGCTAAAATCCCTCATACGTCACGAGAAAATGGGTGGGTTCAATCCAAAAGAGTCGCTACATTTTCGAAAAGTACTTATGGCCCCAAAACGAACACAGTATTCGTAAGTCACACTCAGTTCTTCAATCGTCGACAATCCAAGCATTCCAAATAAGCAAGTGCTTGTTCTTCCACAAATGGCCGAAATCCCTCATACAACGTGAGGAAAAGGGGGGGTTCAATCAAAAGGATCGCTGCATTTTTGAAAAGTACTTACGGGCCCAAAACGGACACCGTATGCAAAAGTCACACTCAGTTCTTCGATCTTCGACAATCTATATTTTCCATGTAAGCAAGTGCTTGTTCTTCCACAAATTGCCAAAATCCTTTGTACGTCACATGGAAAAGGGTGAGTTCAATCCAAAATGGTCCCTACCTTTCGAAAAAGTACTTATGGGCCAAAAATAGACACGGTATGCAAAAGTCACACTCAGTTCTTCAATCACCGACAATCCAAGCGTTCCAAATAAGCAAGTGCTTGTTCTTCAACAAAAGCCAAAATCCATCATACATCACGGCGAAGCTGTGAGTTCAATTCAAAAGGGTTCCTACATTTTCGAAAAGTACTTATGGGCCCAAAACGGACATCGTATACAAAAGTCACACTCAGTTCTTCAATAGCCGACAATCCAAGCATTCCAAATAAGAAAGTGCTTGTTCTTCCACAAATGGCCAAAAGCCCTCATACAACCCGAGGACAAGGGTGGGTTCAATCCAAAAGGATCGCTACATTTCCAAAAAGTATTTATTGGACCAAAATGGACACCATGTGCAAAAGTCACACTTAGTTCTTCGATTGCCGACAATCCAAGCATTCCAAATAAGCAAGTGCTTGCTGTTCTACAAAAGGCTGAAAATCCTTATACGTCACGAGGAAATGGGTGGGTTCAATCCAAAAGTTTCGTTACATTTTTGAAAAGTACTTATGGGCCCAAAACGGACACCGTATGCATAAGTCACACTCAATTCTTCAATCGCCGACAATCCAAGCATTCCAAATAAGCAAGTGCTTGTTCTTCCACAAATGACTGAAATCCTTCATACAATGCGAGGAAAAGGGTAGATTCAATCAAAAGGATTGCTACATTTTCGAAAAGTACTTATGGGCCCAAAACGAACACCGTACACAAAAGTCACACTCAGTTCTTTGTTCGTCGACAATCGATGCGTTCCAAATAAGTAAGTGCTTGTTCTTCCACAAACGGCCAAAATCCATTGTACGTCGTTCAGAAAAGGGTGAGTTCCATCCAAAATGGTCCCTACCTTTCGAAAAAGTATTTATGGGCCCAAAACGGACAGGATATGCAAAAGTCACACGCAATTCTTCATTCGTTGACAATCCAAGCGTTCCAAATAAGCAACAGCTTGTTCTACGAAAAATGCCCAAAATCCTTCATACGACACGGCGAAGCTGCGAGTTCAATCCAGAAGAGTCGCTACATTTCCGAAAAGTACTTATGGCCCCAAAATGAACAAAGTATGCACAAGTCACACTCAGTTCTTCAATTGTTGACAATCCAAGCATTCCAAATAAGCAAGTGCTTGTTCTTCCACAAATGGCTGAAATCCCTCATACAACGTGAGGAAAAGGGTGGGTTCAATCAAAAGGATCGCCGCATTTTTGAAAAGTATTTACGGGCCCAAAACGGACACCGTATGCAAAAGTCACACTCAGTTCTTCGATCTTCGACAATCCATTTTTTCCAAGCAAGCAAGTACTTGTTCTTCCACAAATGGCCAAAATCCCTTGTACGTCATATGGAAAAGGGTGAGTTCAATCCAAAATGGTCCCTACCTTTTGAAAAAGTACTTATGGGCCAAAAATAGACACTGTATGCAAAAGTCACACTCAGTTCTTCAATCGCGGACAATCCAAGCGTTCCAAATAAGCAAGTGCTTGTTCTTTAACAAACAGCCAAAATCCATCATACATCATGGCGAAGCTATGAGTTTAATTCAAAAGGGTTCCTAAATTTTCGAAAAGTACTTATGGGCCCAAAACGGACACCGTATGCAAAAGTCACACTCAGTTCTTCAATAGCCGACAATCCAAGCATTCCAAATAAGAAAGTGCTTGTTCTTCCACAAATGGCCAAAAGCCCTCATACAACCCGAGGACAAGGGTGGGTTCAATCCAAAAGGATCGCTACATTTTCAAAAAGTACTTATTGGACCAAAACGGACACCGTATGCAAAAGTCACACTTAGTTCTTCGATTGTCGACAATCCAAGCATTCCAAATAAGCAAGTGCTTGCTGTTCTACAAAAGGCCGAAAATCCTTATACGTCATGAGGAAATGGGTGGGTTCAATCCAAAAGTTTCGTTAATTTTTTCCGAAAAGTACTTATGGGCCCAAAACGGACACCGTATCCATAAGTCACACTCAATTCTTCAATCGCCGACAATCCAAGCATTCCAAATAAGCAAGTGCTTGTTCTTCCACAAATGGCTGAAATCCTTCATACAACGCGAGGAAAAGGGTAGGTTCAATCAAAAGGATTGCTACATTTTCGAAAAGTACTTATGGGCCCAAAACGGACACCGTATGCAAAAGTCATACTCAGTTCTTTGTTCGTCGACAGCCGATGTGTTCCAAATAAGTAAGTGCTTGTTCTTCCACAAACGGCCAAAATCCCTTGTACGTCGTGCGGAAAAGGGTGAGTTTCATCCAAAATGGTCCCTACCTTTCGAAAAAGTTTTTATGGGCCCAAAACGGACAGGATATGCAAAAGTCACACTCAATTCTTCAATCGTCAACAATCCAAGCGTTCCAAATAAGCAACAGCTTGTTCTACGACAAATGCCCAAAATCCTTCATACGGCACGACGAAGCTGCGAGTTCAATTCAAAAGGGTCACTACATTTTCAAAAAGTACTTATGGGCACAAAAACGGACATCATATGCAAAAGTCACACTCAGTTCTTCGATCACCGACAATCCAAGCATTCCAAATAAGCAAGTGTTTGTTCTACCAAAAATGGCCAAAATCGCTCATACAATACGAGGTAAAGGGTGGGTTCAATCCAAAAGTCTCGCTACATTTTCGAAAAGTCCTTATGGGCCCAAAACGGACACCGTATGCAAAAGTCACACTCAGTTCTTTGATCGCCGACAATCCAAACGTTCCAAATAAGCAGGTGCTTGTTTTTCCACAAATGGCCAGAATCCCTTCTACATCACGAGGAAAATGATGGGTTCAATTCAAAATGGCCCCTACCTTTCGAAAAAGTACTTATGGGTCCAAAACGGACACGATATGCAAAAGTCACACCAGTTCTCCAATCGCCGACAATCCAAGCTTTCCAAATAAGCAAGTGTCTGTTCTTCAACAAATGGCCAAAATCCATCATACGTCATGGCAAAGCTATGAGTTCAATTCAAAAGGGTCCTCACATTTCCGAAAAGTACTTATGGTCCCAAAATAGACACCGTATGCAAAAGTTACACTCAATTTTTCGATCGTCGACAATCCAAACGTTCCAAATAAGCAGGTGCTCCTTCTTCCATAAATGGGCAAAATCCCTTGAACGTCGCGAGAAAAAGGGTGAGTTCAATCCAAAATGGTCCCTAGCTTTCGAAAAAGTACTTATGGGCCCAAAACGGACATGATATGCAAAAGTCACACTCAGTTCTACAATTGTCGACAATCTAAGCGTTCCAAATAAGCAAGTGCTTGTTCTTTGACAAATGGCCAAAATCCATCATACGTCACGATGAAGCTATGAGTTCAATTCAAAAGGGTCGCTAATATTTCGAAAAGTACTTATGGGGCCAAAACGGACAACGTATGCAAAAGTCACACGCAGTTCTTCGATCGTCGACAATCGATACATTCCAAATAAGCATGTGCTTGTTCTTCCACAAATGGCCAAAATCCCTTGTACATCGCGTGGAAAAGGGTGAGTTCAATCCAAAATGGTCCCTACCTTTTGAAAAAGTATTTATGGGCCCAAAACGGACAGGATATGCAAAAATCAAACTCAATTCTTCAATCACTAACAATCCACGCATTCCAAACAAGCAAGAGCTTGTTCTACGAATGCCCAAAGTCCTTCATACGTCATGGCAAAGCTACGAGTCCAATTCAAAAGGGTCACTACATTTCTGAAAAGTACTTATGGGCCCAAAATGGACATCGTATGCAAAAGTCACACTCAGTTCTTCGATCATCGACAATCCAAGCATTCCAAATAGGCAAGTGCATGTTCTTTCACAAATGGCTGAAATCCCTCATTCAACACGTGGAAAAGGGTGGGTTCAATCCAAAAGTATCACTACATTTCCGAAAAATACTTTTGGGCCCAAAATGGACACCATATGCGAAACTCACACTCAGTTCTTCGATCGCCGACAATCCAAACGCTCCAAATAAGCAAGTGCTTGTTCTTCCACAAATAGCAAAAATCGCTTGTACGTTACGAGGGAAGGGTGAGTTCAATCCAAAATGGTCCCTACCTTTCAAAAAAGTACTTATGGGCCCAAAACGAACACGATATGCAAAAGTCGTACTCAGTTCTCCAATCGTCGACAATCCAAGCGTTCCAAATAAGTCAGTGCCTATTCTTTGAAAAATGGCCAAAATCATTCATACATCATGGTGAAGCTATGAGTTCAATTCAAAAGGGTCGCTACATTTTCGGAAAGTACTTATGGGCCCAAAATGGACACCGTATGCAAAAGTCACACTCAGTTCTTCGATTGTCGACAATCCAACCATTCCAAATAAGCAAGTGCTTGTTCTTCCACAAACGGTCAAAATTCCTCATACAACACGTGGAAAAGGGTGGGTTCAATCCAAAAGGATCACTACATTTCCGAAAAGTGCTTATTGGCGCAAAACGGACACCGTATGTAAAAGTCACACTCAGTTCTTCAATTGTCGACAATCCAAGCATTCCAAATGAGCAAGTGCTTTTTGTTCTACAAAAGTTTGAAATCCCTCATACATCACGAGGAAATGGGTGGGTTCAATCCAAAAAATTCGCTACATTTCCCAAAAGTACATATGGGCACAAAACGGACACCGTATGCAAAAATCACACTCAGTTCTTCAATCGTCGACAATCCAATCATTCCAAATAAGCAAGTGCTTGTTCTTCCACAAATGGCCGAAATCCCTCATACAACGCGAGGAAAAGGGTGGGTTCAATCAAAAGGATTGCTACATTTTCGAAAAGTTCTTATTGGCGCAAAACGGGCACCGTATGTAAAAGTCACACTCAGTTCTTCGATTGTCGACAATCCAAGCATTCCAAATAAGCAAGTGCTTGTTGTTCTACAAAAGGCTGAAATACCTCATACGTTACGAGGAAATGGGTGGGTTCAGTCCAAAAGAGTCGCTACATTTTCGAAAAGTACTTATGGGCACAAAACGGACACCGTATGCAAAAGTCACACTCTGTTCTTCAATTGCCGACAATCCAATCATTCTAAATATACAAGTGCTTATTCTTCCACAAATGGCCAAAATCCCTCATACAACGCGAGGAAAAGGGTGGGTTCAATCAAAAGGATTGCTACATTTTTAAAAAGTACTTATGGGCCCAAAACGGACACCGTATGGAAAAGTCACACTCAGTTCTTCGATCGTCGACAATCCATACGTTCCAAATAAGCAAGTGCTTGTTCTTCCACAAAAAGCCAAAATCCCTTCTACATCACGCGAAAAAGGGTGAGTTCAATCCATAATGGTCCCTACCTTTCGAAAAAGTATTTATGGGCCCAAAACGAACAGGATATGCAAAAGTCACACTCAATTCTTCAATCGCCGACAATCCAAGTGTTCTAAATAAGCAGGAGCTTGTTCTTCAACAAATGGCCAAAATCCTTCATACGTCACAGCGAGTAGTGAGTTCAATTCAAAAGGGTCACTACATTTTTGAAAAGTACTTATGGACCCAAAACGGACATCGTATGCAAAAATCACACTCAGTTCTTCGATCGCCGATAATCCAAGCATTCCAAATAAGCAAGTTCTTGTTCTTCCACAAACGGCTGAAATCCCTCATACAACATGAGGAAATGGGTGGGTTCAATCCAAAAGTATAGCTACATTTCCGAAAAGTACTTATGGGTCCAAAATGGACACCGTACGCAAAATTCACACTCAGTTCTCCAATCGTCGACAATCCAAGCGTTCCAAATAAGCAAGTGCCTACTCCTCAACAAATGGCCAAAATCCATCATACGTCAAAGGGAAGCTACGAGTTCAAGTTAAAAGGGTCGCTACATTCTCGAAAAGTACATGTGGGCCTAAAACGAACACCGTATCTAAAAGTCACTCTCAGTTCTTCGATCGCCGACAATCCAAGCATTCCAAATAAGCAAGTGCTTGTTCTTCCACAAACGACTGAAATCCCTCAAATAATGCAAGGAAAGGGGTGGGTTCAATCCGAAAGGATCGCTACATTTCCAAAAAGTACTTATGGGCTAAAAACGGACACCGTATGCAAAAGTCACACTCAGGTCTTCGATCGTCGACAATCTAAACGTTCCAAGTAAGCAAGTGCTTGTTGTTCTATAAAAGGCCAAAAACCCTCATACGTTGCGAGGAGAAGGATGGGCTCAATCCAAAAGGGTCGCTTCATTTCCAAAAAGTACTTATAGGCCCAAAACGGACACCGTATACAAAAGTCACACTCAGTTCATCGATCACTGACAATCTAAATGTTCTAAATAAGCAAGTGCCTGTTCTTCGACATATGGCCAAAATCCATCATACGTCAAGGCGAAGCTATGAGTTCAATTCAAAATGGTCGCTACATTTCTGAAAAGTACTTATGGGCCCATAACGGACACCTTATGCAAAAGTCACACTCTGTTCTTCGATCGCCGAGAATCCAAGCATTCCAAATAAGCAAGTGCTTATTCTTCCACAAATGGCCAAAATCCCTCATTCAATACGAGGAAAAGGGTGGGTTCAATCCAAATGTATCGCTACATTTTTGAAAAGTACTTATGAGCCCAAAACTGATACCGCATGCAAAAGTCACACTCAGTTCTTCTATCGCCGACAATCCAAATATTCCAGATAAGCAAGTGCTTGTTCATCCATAAATGGCCAAAATACCTTATACGTCACGCAGAAAAAGGTGAGTTCAATCCAAAATGATCCCTACCTTTCAAAAAAGTACTTATGGACCCAAAATGGACACGATATGCAAAAGTCACACTCAGTTCTTCAATCGTCGACAATTCAAGCGTTCCAAATAAGCAAGTGTTTGTTGTTTGACAAAATGGTCAAAATCCATCATACATCACGACGAAGCTATGAGTTCAATTTAAAAGGGTCGTTACATTTCTGAAAAGTACTTGTGGGCCGAAAACGGTAACCGTCTGTACAAGTCACACTCAGTTCTTCAATCACCGACAATCCAAGCATTCCAAATATCAAGTGCTTGTTCTTCCACAAACGGCCGAAATCCCTCATTCAACAAGAGGAAAAGGGTGGGTTTAGTCCAAAAGTATCGCTACATTTTCAAAAATTACTTACGGGCCCAAAAATGTACAACGTATGCAAAAGTCACACTCAGTTCTTTGATCGCCGACAATCCAAGCATTCCAAACAAGAAAGTGCTTGTTCTTCCACAAACAGTTAAAATCCCTCATTCAACATGATGAAAAGGGTGGGTTCAATCCAAAAGTATCGCTACATTTCCGAGAAGTACTTATGGGCCCAAAACGGACACCGTTTGTAAAAGTTACACTCAGTTCTTCGATCGCCGACAATCCAAAAGTTCCAAATAAGCAGGTGCTTATTCTAACACAAATGGCCAAAATCCCTTGTACGTCAAGAGGAAAAGGGTCAGATCAATCCAAAATGGTCCCTACCTTTCGAAAAAGTACTTATGGGCCAAAAAACTGACGCGATATGCAAAAGTCACACTCAGTTCTCCAATCGCCGACAATCCATGCGTTTCAAATAAGCAAGTGCCTGTTCTTCGACATATGGCCAAAATCCATCATACGTTTAGGCAAATCTATGAGTTCAATTCAAAAAGGGTCCCTACATTTTCGAAAAGTACTTATGGGCCTAAAACAGACACCGTATCTAAAAGTCACACTCAATTCTTCGATCGCCGGAAATCCAAGCATTCCAAATAAGCAAGTGCTTTTTCTTCCACAAATGACTGAAATCCCTCATAAAATGCAAGGAAAAGGGTAGGTTCAATCCAAAAGGATCGCTACATTTCCAGAAAGTACTTTAGGGCCCAAAACGGACACCGTATGCAAAAGTCACACTCAGTTCTTTGATCGTCGACAATCTAAACGTTCCAAATAAGCAAGTACTTGTTCTTCCACAAATGGCCAAAATCCCTTGTATGTTGCGCAGAAAAGGGCGAGTTCAATCCAAAATGGTCCCTACCTTTTGAAAAAGCACTTATGGGCCCAAAATGGACGCGATATCCAAAAGTCACACTCAGTTCTTCAATCCCCGACAATCCAAGCATTCCGAATAAGCTAGTGCTTATTCTTCCACAAATGGCCAAAATCCCTCATACAACACAAGGAAAAGGATTGGTTCAATCCAAAGGGATTGCTACATTTTTTAAAAGTACTTATTGGCCCAAAATGGACACCGTATGCAAAAGTCACACTCAGTTCTTTGAATGCTGACAATCCATGCATTCCAAATAAGCAAGTGAATGTTGTTCTACAAAAGGCCGAAATCTCTCATACGTCATGAGGAAAAGGGTTGGTTCAATCCAAAAGGGTCGCTACAGTTTCGAAAAGTACTTATGGGCCCAAAATGGACGCCGTATGCAAAAGTCACACTCAGTTTTTCGATCGCCGACAATCCAAACGTTCCAAATAAGCAAGTGCTTGTTCTTCGACAAATGGTCAAAATCCATCATGCGTCCCGATAAAATGGTGAGTTCAATCCAAAAGGGTCGCTACATTTTCGAAAAGTACTTATGGGCCGAAAACGAACACCATATGCACAAGGCAGACTCAGTTCTTCAATCACTGACAATCCAAGCATTCCAAATAGCAAGTGCTTGTTCTTCCACAAATGGCCGAAATCCCTCATACAACGTGAGGAAATGGGCGAGTTCAATCAAAAGGATCGCTAAATTTCTGAAAAGTACTTATGGGCCCAAAACGGACACCATATGCCAAAGTCACACTCAGTTCTTCGATCGTCGCAATCCATACATTCCAAATAATCAAGTGGTTGTCTTCTACAGACGGCGAAAATCCCTTGTACGTCGCACAAAAAAGGAAGAGTTTATTCCAAAATGTTCCCTAGCTTTCGAAAAAGTATTTATGGGCCCAAAACGGATACGATATGCAAAAGTCACACTCAATTCTTCAATCGCCGACAATCCAAGCGTTCCAAATAAGGAAGGGCTTGTTCATCGACAAATGGCCAAAATCCTTCTTACGTCATGGTGAAGCTGCGAGTTTAATTCAAAAGGGTCACTACATTTTCGAAAAGTACTTATGGGCCCAAAACAGACATCATATGCAAAAGTCACACTTAGTTCTTCGATTGCCGACAATCCAAGCTTCCAAATAAGCAAGTGCTTGTTCTTCCACAAATGGCAAAAATCCCTCATGTAACACGATGAAAAGGGTGGGTTCAATCCAAAAGTCTCGCAACATTTTCCAAAAGTACTTATGGGCCCAAAACGAACACCGTATGCAAAAGTCACACTCAGTTCTTCGATCGCCGACAATCTAAACGTTCTAAATAAGCAGGTGCTTGTTCTTCCACAAATGGCCAAAATCCCTTGTACGTCATGATGAAAAGGGTGAGTTCAATCCAAAATGGTCCCTACTTTTCAAAAAAGTACTTATGGGCCCAAAACGGACACGATAAGTAAAAGTCGCACTCAGTTCTCCAATCGCTAACAATCCAAGCATTCTAAATAAGCAAGTGCCCGTTCTTCGACAAATGGACAAAATCCATCATACATCACGATGAAGCAGTGAGTTCAACTCAAAAGAGTCGCTACATTTTCGAAAAGTACTTATGGGCCCAAAACGAACACCGTATGCAAAAGTCACACTCAGTTCTTCGATCGCTGACAATCCAAGCATTCCAACTAAGCAAGCGCTTGTTCATCCAAAAATGGCCAAAATCCCTTATACAATGCGAGGAAATGGGTGGGTTCAATCCAAAAGGATTGTTACATTTTTGAAAAGTACTTATGGGCCCAAAATGGACACCGTATGGAGAAGTCATATTCAGTTCTTTGATCGTCGACAATCCAAGCATTCCAAATAAGCAAGTGCTTGTTGTTCCACAAATGGCCAAAATCCCTCATAAGTCATGAGAAAAAGGGTAGGTTCAATCCAAAAGGATCGCTACATTTTCGAAAAGTACTTATGGGCCCAAAACAGACACCGTATGCACAAGTTACACTCAGTTCTTCGATTGCCGACAATCCAAGCATTCTAAATAAGCAAGTCCTTATTGCTCTACAAAAGGCCAAAATCTCTCTACGTCGCAAGGAAAAGGGTGGGTCCAATCCAAAAAGGTCGCTACATTTTCGAAAAGTACTTATGCGCCCAAAACGGACACCATATGCACAAGTCACACTCAATTCTTCGATCGCCGACAATCCAAGCATTCCAAATAAGCAAGTGCTTGTTCTTCCACAAATGGCCGGAATCCCTCATACAACGCAAGGAAAAGGGTGGTTCAATCCAAAAGGATTGCTACATTTTCGAAAAGTACTTATTGGCCCAAAACGGACACCTTATGCAAAAGTCACACTCGGTTCTTTGATAGCCGACAATCCAAGCATTCCAAATAAGCAAGTGCTTGTTGTTCTACAAAATGCCAAAATCCCTCATACGTCATGAGGAAAAGGGTTGGTTCAATCCAAAAGGGTCGCTACATTTTCGAAAAGTGCTTATAGGCCCAAAACGGACACCGTACGCAAAAGTCACACTCAATTCTTCGATCGCCGACAATCCAAATATTCCAAATAAGCAAGTCCTTGTGCTTCGACAAATTGACAAAATCTGTTATACGTCTCAATGAAGCCGTGAGTTCAATTCAAAAGGGTCGCTACATTTTCAAAGAGTACTTATGGGCCCAAAACGGACACCATATGTAAAAGCCACACTCAGTTGTTCGATCGCCGACAATCCAAGCATTCCAAATAAGCAAGTGTTTGTTCTTCCACAAATGGCTGAAATCCCTCATACATTGTGAGGAAAGGGGGGGTCAATCCAAAAGTATCGCTACATTTCTGAAATGTACTTACGGGCCCAAAACGGACACCGTATGCAAAAGTCACACTTAGTTCTTCGATCGTCGACAATCCAAACATTCCAAATAAGCAAGGGCTTGTTGTTCCACAAATGATCAAAATCCCTCATACAACATGAGAAAAAGGGTGGGTTCAATCCAAAAGGGTCGCTACATTTTTTAAAAGTACTTATTTGCCCAAAACGGACACCGTATGCAAAAGTCACACCCAGTTCTTCGACCGTCGGCAATCCAAACTTTCCAAATAAGAAAGTTCTTTTTCTTTGACAAATGGTCAGATTCTGACATACATCCCTACGAAGCTATGAGTTCAATTCAAAAGGGTTACTACATTTCTGAAAAGTACTTATGGGCCCAAAATGGACACCGTATGCAAAAGTCACACTCAGTTCTTTGATCGCTGACAATCCAAGCATCCTAAATAAGCAGGTGCTTGTTCTTCCACAAATAGCCAAAATCGCTCCTACAACATGAGGAAAAGGGTGGGTTCAATCCAAAAGGATCGCTACATTTTTGAAAAGTACTTATTGGCCTAAAACGGACACCGTATGCGAAAGTCACAATCAGTTCTTCGATCGCCGACAGTCCAAGCATTCAAAATAAGCAAATGATTATTCTTCTACAAACGGTCGAAATCCCTCATACAACACGAGGAAAAAGGTGGGTTCAATCCAAAAGGATAGCTACATTTTCGAAAAGTACTTATTGGCCCAAAACGGACACCATATGCAAACGTCTCACTCAGTTGTTTGATAGCCGACAATCCAAGCATTCCAAATAAGCAAGTGCTTGTTGTTCTACAAAAGGCCAAAATCCCTCATACGTTACGAGGAAAAGGGTTGGTTCATTCCTAAAGGGTCGCTACATTTTCAAAAAGTACTTATGGGCCTAAAACGGACACCGTATGCAAAAGTCACACTTAATTCTTCGATCGTCGACAATCCAAACGTTCCAAATAAGCAAGTGCTTGTTCTTTGACAAATGGCCAAAATCTATCATACATCCCAACAAAGCTGTGATTTCAATTCAAAAGGGTCGCTACATTTTCGAGAAGTACTTATGGGCCCAAAAGGGACACCGTATGCAAAAGTCACACTCAGTAGTTCGATCTCCGACAATCCAAGCATTCCAAATAAGCAAGTTCTTGTTCCTCCAAAAATGGCTGAAATCCATCATACAATGCGAGGAAAGGGGTGGTTCAATCCAAAAGAATCGCTACATATCTGAAAAGCACTTACGGGCCCAAAACGGACAACGTATGCAAAAGTCACACTTAGTTCTTTGATCGTCGACAATCTAAACATTCCAAATAAGCAAGTGCTTGTTGTCCCACAAATGGTCAAAATCCCTTATACAACATCAGGAAAAGGGTGGGTTCAATCCAAAAGGGTCGCTACATTTTTGAAAGGTACTTACGGGCCTAAAATGGACACCGTATGCAAAAGTCACACTCAGTTCTCCAATCGTCGACAATCCAAACATTCCAAATAAGCAAGTGCTTGTTCTTCGACAAATGGCCAAAATCCCTCATACGTCACGATGAAGCCATGAGTTCAAGTCAAAAGGGTCACTACATTTTTGAAAAGTAATTATGGCCCAAAACGGACACCGTATACAAAAGTCACACTCAGTTCTTCGATCGCCGACAATCCAAGCATTCCAAATAAGCAAGTTCTCGTTCTTCCACAAACGATCGAACTCTCTCATACATCGCGAGGAAAAGGGTGGGCTCAATCCAAAAGGATCGCTACATTTTCAAAAAGTGCTTATGGGCCCAAAACGAACACCGTATGCAAAAGTCACACTCAGTTCTTCAATCGTCGACAATCCAAATGTTCCAAATAAGCAAGTTCTTGTCCTTTCACAAATGGCCAAAATCCCTTGTACGTCATGCAAAAAAGGGTGAGTTCAATCCAAAATGGTCCCTACCTTTCGAAAAAGTTCTTATGGGCCCAAAACGGACATGATATGCAAAAGTCACACTCAGTTCTTCGATCTTTGAGAATCCAAGCGTTCGAAATAGGCAAGTGCATGTTCTTTCATAAATGGCCAGAATCCATCATACGCCACGACGAAGCAGTGAGTTCAATTCAAAAGGGTTGCTATATTTTCGAAAAGTATTTATGGTCCCAAAACAGACACCGTATGCAAAAGTCATACTCAGTTCTTCGATCGTCGACAATCGGAGCGTTCTAAATAAGCAAGTGCTTGTTCTTCGACAAATGGCCAAAATCTATCATAGGTCATGATGAAGCTGTGAGTTCAATTTAGAAGGGTCGCTACATTTTCGAAAAGTACTTATGGCCAAAACGGACACCATATCCAAAAGTCACACTCAGTTCCTCGATCGTTGACAATCCAAACGTTCTAAATAAGCAAGTGCTTGTTCTTCCACAAATGGCCAAAATCCCTATTACGTCTTGAGGAAAAGGGTGAGTTCAATCCAAAATTGTCCCTGCCTTTCGAAAAAGTACATATGGGCCCAAAACGGACACGATATGCAAAAGTCACACTCAGTTCTTCAATCGTCGACAATCCAAGCGTTCCAAATACGCAAGTGCTTGTTCCTCGACAAATGGCCAAAATCCTTCATACGTCATGGCGAAGCTGTGAGTTCAATTCAAAAGGGTCGCTACATTTTTTAAAGTACTTTGGACCAAAACGGACACCGTATGCAAAAGTCACACTCAGTTCTTCGATTGTCGACAATCCAAGCATTCCAAATAAGTAAGTGCTTGTTCTTCCACAAATAGCTGAAATCCCTCATACAATGTGAAGAAAAGGGTGGGTTCAATCCAAAACGATCGCTACATTTCCGAAAAGTACTTACTGGCCCAAAACAGGCACCGATATGCAAAAGTCACATTCAGTTCTTCAATTGCTGACAATCCAAGCGTTCCGAATACGCAAGTACTTATTCTTCTACAAATGGCCAAAATTCGACATACGTCATGGCAAAGCTATGAGTTCAATTCAAAAGGGTCGCTACATTTTCAAAAAGTACTTATGCGCCCAAAACTGACACCGTATGCAAAAGTCACACTCAGTTCAACGATCGCCGACAATCCAAGTATTCCAAATAAGCAAGTGCTTGTTGTTCTACAAAAGTCCAAAATCAATCATATGTCGCAAGGAAAAGGGTGGGTTCAATCCAAAAGGGTCGCTACACTTTCGAAAAGTACTTATGGGCCCAAAATGGACATCGTATGAAAAAGTCACACTCGATTCTTCGATCGCCAACAATCCAAACGTTCCAAATAAGCAAGTGATTGTTCTTTGACAAATGGCAAAAATTTATCATACGTCACGACGAAGCTGTGGGTTCAATTCAAAAGGGTCGCTCCAAAAAGTACCTATGGGCCCAAAACGGACACCCCATGCAAAAGTCACACTCAGTTCTTTGATCGTCGACAATCCAAACGTTCCGAATAAACAAGTGCTTGTTCTTCCACAAATGGCCAAAATCCCTTGTACGTCATAAGGCGAAGGGTGAGTTCAATAAAAAATGATCCCTACCTTTCGAAAAAGTACTTATGGACCCAAAACGGACACGATATGCAAAAGTCACACTCAGTTCTTTAGTCGTCGACAATCCAAGCATTCCAAATAAGCAAGTGGTTGTTCTTCCACAAATGGCCAAAATTCATCATATATCACGGCGAAGCTGTGAGTTCAATTCAAAAGGGTTGCTACAATTCCAAATAAGTACTTATGGGCCCAAAATGGACACCGTATGCAAAAGTCACACTCAGTTCTTCGATCGCCGACAATCCAAGCATTCCAAATAAGCAAGTGCTTGTTCTTCCACAAACGCCCAAAATCCCTCATATAATGCGAGAAAAAGGGTGGGTTCTATCCAAAAGGATTGCTACATTTCCGAAACGTACTTATGGGCACAAAACGGACAAAGTATGCAAAAGTCACGGTTAGTTCTTCGATCTCCAACAATCCAAATGTTCCAAATAAGTAAATGCTTATTCTTCCATAAACGGCTGAAATCCCTCATACAATGCGAGGGAAAGGGTGGGTTCAACCCAAAAGGGTCGCTACATTTTTGAAAAGTACTTATGGGCCCAAAATGGACACCGTATGCAAAAGTCACACTCAGTTCTTCGATTGCCGACAATCCAAGCATTCCAAATAAGCAAGTGCTTGTTCTTCCACAAATGGTCAAAATCCCTCATACAACGCGAGGAAAAGGATGGGTCAGTCCAAAAGGATCGCTACATTTCTGAAAAGTACTTATTGACCCAGAACGGACACCGATATGCAAAAGTCACACTCAGTTCTCGAATCGTGGACAATCCAAACGTTCCAAATACGCAAGTGCTAGTTCTTCCACAAACGGCCAAAATCCATCATATATCATGGCGAAGCTGTGTGTTCAATTCAAAAGGATCGTTACATTTTCCAAAAGTACTTATGGGCCCAAAAGGAACACTGTATGGAAAAGTCACACTCAATTCTTCGATCGTCGACAATCCAAGCATTCAAAATAAGCAAGTTCTTATTGTTCTACAAAAGACCAAAATCCCTCATACGTCACGAGGAAAGGGTAGGTTCAATCTAAAAGGGTCGCTACATTTTTGAAAAGTACTTATGGGCCCAAAACGGACACCGTATGCAAAAGTCACACTCAATTCTTCGATCATCGACAATCAAAATGTTCCAAATAAGCAAGCGCTTGTTCTTTGACAAATGGTCAAAATCCGTCATATGTCACGATGAAGCTGTGATTTCAATTCAAAAGGGTCACTACATTTTTAAAAAGTACTTATGGGCCCAAAACGAACACCGGATGCAAAAGTCACACTTAGTTCTTTGATCGCAGACAATCCAAATGCTCCGAATAAACAAGTGCTTGCTCTTCCACAAATGGCCAAAATTCCTTGTACGTCTTGAGGAAAAGGGTGAGTTCAATAAAAAATGATCCCCATCTTTCGAAAAAGTACTTACGGGCACAAAACGGACACGATATGCAAAAGTCACACTCAGTTCTTCAGTTGCAAACAATCCAAGCGTTCCAAATAAGCAAGTGCATGTTCTTCCACAAATGGCCAAAATTCATCATACTTCACGGCAAAGCTGCGAGTTCAATTCAAAAGGGTTGCTACATTTCCAAAACGTACTTATGCGCCCAAAACGGACACCGTATGCAAAAGTCACACTCAATTCTTCGATCGCGCGACAATCCAAGCATTCCAAATAAGCAAGTGCTTGTTCTTCCACAAATGGCCGAAATCCCTCATACAACATGAGGAAAAGGGTAGGTTCTATCCAAAAGGATCGCTACATTTCCGAAACGTACTTATAGGCCCAAAACGGACACCGTATGCAAAAGTCACACTCAGTTCTTCGATCGTCGACAACCCAAATGTTCAAAATAAGCAAGTGCTTGTTCTTCCACAAATGGCCGAAATCCCTCATGCAACACGAGGAAAAGGGTGGGTTCAATCCAAAAGGGTCGCTACATTTTCGAAAAGTACTTTTGGGCCCAAAACGGACAACGTATGCAATAGTCACCCTCAGTTCTTTAATCGCTGACAATCCAAACGTTCTAAATAAGCAAGTGCTTGTTCTTCTAAAAACAGCCAAAATCCCTTGTACGTCTTGAGGAAAAGGGTGAGTTCAATCAAGAATGGTCCCTACCCTTCGAAAAAATACTTTTGGGCCCCAAACAGACACGATATGCAAAGGTCACACTCAGTTCTTCAATCGCCGACAATCCAAGTGTTCCAAATAAGCAAGTGCTTGTTCTTCTAAAATGGCCAAAATTCATCATACGTCATGATGAAGCTATTAGTTCAATTCAAAAGGGTCGCTTCATTTTCAAAAAGTACTTATAGGCCCAAAATGGACACCGTATGCAAAAGTTACACTCAGTTCATCGATCGCAGACAATTCAATAATTCTAAATAAGCAAGTGCTTGTTCTTCCAAAAATGGCCGAAATCCCTCATACAACGCGAGTGTTCCCCCACAAATGCGAAAAATCCCTTATATGTCTTGAGGAAAAGGGTGAGTTCAATCCAAAATGGTCCCTACCTTTCGAAAAAGTACTTATGGGCCCAAAACGGACATGATATGCAAAAGTCACACTTACTTCTTCAATAGCCGATAGTACAAGCGTTCCAAATAAGGAAGTGCTTGTTCTTCAACAAATGGCTAAAATCCATCATATGTCATGGTGAAGCAGTAAGTTTAATCCAAAAGGGTCGCTACATTTTTGAAAAGTACTTATGGGCCCAAAACGGACACCGTATGCAAAAGTCACACTCAGTTCTTCTATCACCGACAATCCAAGCATTCCGAATAAGCAAGAGCTTGTTCTTCCAAAAATGGCAAAAATCCCTCATACATCAGGAGGAAAAGTGTGGGTTCAATCCAACAGGGTCGCTATATTTTCGAAGAGTACTTACGGGCCCAAAGCAGACACCGTATGATAAAGTCATACATAGTTCTTTGATAGTCGACAATCCAAACGTTCCAAATAAGCAAGTGCTTATTTTTCCCCAAACGGCCAAAATCCCTTGTGCGTCTTGAGGTAAAGGGTGAGTTCAATCCAAAATGGTCCCTACCTTTCGAAAAAGTACTGATGGACCTAAAACGGACACGATAAGCAAAAGTCACACTTAGTTCTTCAATCGTCGACAATCCAATTGTTCCAAATAAGCAAGTGCATGTTCTTCCACAAATGGCCAAAATCCATCATACGTCACGGTGAAGTTGTGAGTTCAATTCAAAAGGGTTGCTAAATTTTTGAAAAGTACTTATGGGCCCAAAATGGACACCGTATGCAAAAGTCGCACCCAGTTCTTCGATCACCAACAATCCAAACGTTCTAAATAAGCAAGTGCTTGTTGTTCTACAAAGGTCTAAAATCCCTCATACATCATGAGGAAAAGGCTGGGTTCAATCCAAAAGGGTCGCTACATTTCCGAAAAGTACTTATGGGACCAAAACGGACATCGTATGCAAAAGTCACACTCAGTTCTTCGATCATCGACAATCCAAGCATTCCAGAAAAGCAAGAGCTTGTTCTTCCACAAATGGCCAAAATTCCTCTTACATCGTGAGGAAAAGTGTGGGTTCAGTCCAATAGGGCGCTACATTTTCGACGAGTGCTTATGGGCCCAAAATATACACCGTATGTAAAAGTCACACTCAGTTCTTCGATCGTCGACAATCCAAACGTTCCAAATAAGCAAGTGCTTGTTCTTCCACAAACAGATAAAATCCCTTGTACGTCTTGAGGAAAAGGGTGAGTTCAATCCAAAATGATCCCTACCTTTCAAAAAAGTACTTATGGTACCAAGACGGACACGATATGCAAAAGTCACACTCAGTTCTTAGATCATCGACAATCCAAGCGTTCGAAATAAGCAAGTGCTTGTTCTTCCGCAAATGGTCAAAATCCATCTTACGTAATGAAGAAGCGGTGTGTTCAATTCGAAAGGGTCGCTACATTTCCGAAAAGTACTTATGGGCCCAAAACGGACACCGTATTCAAAAGTCACACTCAGTTCTTCGATTGCCGATAATCGGAGTGTTCCAAAAAAGCAAGTGGTTGTTGTTCTACAAAAGGGAAAAATCCCTCATATATCTTGAGGAAAAGGGTGGGTTCAATCCAAAAGGTCGCTACATTTCCAAAAGGCACTTATGGGCCCAAAACGGACACCGTATACAAAAGTCACACTCAGTTCTTCGATCGTCGACAATCCAAACGTTCCAAATAAGAAAGTGCTTGTTCTTCCAAAAATAGCCAAAGTCATTTATGTGTCTCGAGGAAAAGGGTGCGTTCAATCCAAAATGGTCCCTACCTTTTGAAAAAGTACTTATGGACCCAAAATGGACACAATATGCAAAATTCACACTCAGTTCTTCGATCACCGACAATCCAAGCATTCCAAATAAGCAAGATCTTGTTCTTCCAAAAATGGCCAAAATCCCTCATACATTGCGAGGAAAAGTGTGGGTTCAATCCAACAGGGTCGCTACATTTTCGAAGAGTACTTATGGGCCCAAAGCAGACACCGTATGCAAAAGTCACACTCAGTTCTTTGATCGTCGACCATCCAAACGTTCCAAATAAGCAAGTGCTTGATTTTCCACAAACGACCAAAATCCCTTATGCGTCTTGAGGTAAAGGGTGAGTTCAGTCCAAAATGGTCCCTACCTTTCGAAAAAGTACTGATGGACCTAAAACGGACACGATATACAAAAGTCACACTTAGTTCTTCAATCGTCGACAATCCAATTGTTCCATCATACGTCACGGTGAAGTTGTGTGTTCAATTCAAAAGGGTTGCTAAATTTTTGAAAAGTACTTATGGGCCCAAAACGGACACCGTATGCAAAAGTCACACTCAGTTCTTCGATCATCGACAATCCAAATGTTAAGCAAGTGCTTGTTGTTCTATAAAGGACTAAAATCCCTTATACATCATGAGAAAAAGGGTGGGTTCAATCCAAAAGGGTCGCTACATCAATCCAAGCATTCCAAATAAGCAAGTGCTTGTTCTTCCACAAACGGCCAAAATCAATCATATGACACGAGGAAAAGGGTGGTTTCAATCCAAAAGGATCGCTACATTTTCGAAAAGTACTTACGGGCCTATAACGGACAGCGTATGAAAAAGTCACAATCAGTTCTTTGATCGTCTGCAATCCAAGGATTCCAAATAAGCAAGTGCTTGTTCTTCCACAAATGGCCAAAATCACTCATACATCACGAGGAAAAGGTTTGTTCAATCCAAAAGGATGAGTACATTTCTGAAAAGTACTTATGGGCCCAAAACGGACATCGTATGCAAAAGTCACACTCAGTTCTTCGATAACCGACAATCTAGGCATTCCAAATAAGCAAGTGCATGTTTTTCTACAAATGGCCAAAATCACTCATATGATGTAAGGAAAAGGATGGGTTCAATCCAAAAGGATCACTACATTTTTGAAAAGTACTTATGGGCCCAAAACGGACACCATATGCAATAGTCACACTCGGTTCTTCGATTGCTAACAATCCAAGCATTCCTGTTAAGCAAGTGCTTGTTCTTCCCCAAATGGTCGAAATCACTCATACGACGTGAAGAAAAGGATGGGTTCAATCCAAAAGGATCGCTACATTTTCGAAAAGTATTTATGGGCCCCAAAATGAACACCTTATTTAAAAGTCACGCTTAGTTCTTCGATTACTGACAAATCAAGCATTCCGAATAATCAAGTGCTTATTTTTCCACAAACTGCCAAAATCCCTTATACGACACAAGGAAAAGGATGGGTTCAATGTAAAGGGATCGCTACATTTCTGAAAAGTACTTATGCGCCCAAAACGGACACCGTATGCAAAAGTCACACTCAGTTCTTCGATAGCCGACAATCCAAACATTCCAAATAAGCAACTACTTGTTCTTCCACAAATGGCCAAAATCACTCATATGATGCGAGGAAAAGGGTGGTTTCAATCCAAAAGGATCACTACATTTTCGAAAAGTACTTATGGGCCTATAACGGACACCGTATACAAAAGTCACAATCAGTTCTTCGATCGTCAGCAATCCATGGATTCCAGATAAGCAAGTGCTTGTTCTTCCACAAATGGCCAAAATCACTCATACATCACGAGAAAATGGTTTGTTCAATCCAAAAGAATGAGTACATTTCCGAAAAGTACTTATGCACCCAAAACGGGCACGGTATGCAAAAGTCACACTCAATTCTTCGATCGCCGATAATCCAAGGGTTTCAAATAAATAAGTGCTTGTTCTTCTACAAATGGCCAAAATCCGTCATACGTCACAGCAAAGTAGTGAGTTCAATTCAAATGGTTCGCTAAATTTTTGAAAAGTACTTATGGGCCCAGAACGGAGACCGTATGCAATGCCCACACTCAGTTCTTCGATCATCGAAAATACAAGCATTCCAAACAAGCAAGTACTTGTTCTTGCACAAATGGCCAAAATCACTCATAAGATGCGAAGAAAAGGATGGGTTCAATCCAAAAGGATCACTACATTTTCGAAAAGTACTTGTGGGCCCAAAATGAAAATCGTATGCAAAAGTCACACTCAGTTCTTCGATCGCCGACAATCCAAGCATTCCAAAAAAGAAAGTGCTTATTCTTCCACAAATGGCTAAAATAACTGATACGGCGTGAGGAAAAGGGTGGGATCAATCCAAAAGGAACGTTACATAACCAAAAAGTACTTATGGACCCAAAACGGACACCGTATGCAAAAGTCACACTCAGTACTTCGATCGTCGACAATCCAAGGGTTCCAAATAAGCAAGTGCTTGTTCTTCCACAAATGGCCAAAATCCATCTTACATCGCAGCGAAGCTATGAGTTCAATTCAAAAGGGTCACTACATTTGCGAAAAGTACTTATGGGCCCAAAATGGACACCGTATGCAAAAGTCACACTCAGTTCTTCGACCACCGACAATCCAAGCATTCCAAATAAGCAAGTGCTTGTTCTTCCACAATTGGAAAGAATCCATCATACATCATGGTGAAGTGGTGAGTTCAATTCAAATGGGTCGCTACATTTTCCAAAAGTACTTATGGGCCCAAAATGGACACTATATGCAATAGTCACACTCAGTTCTTCGATCGCCGACAATCCAAGCATTCCAAACAAGCAAGTGCTTGTTCTTCCACAAATGGAGAAAATCACTCATATGACGCGATGAAAAGGGTTGTTTCAATCCAAAGGGATCGCTACATTTCCGAAAAGTACTTGTGGGCCCAAAACGGACTTCGTTTACAAAAGTCACACTCAGTTTTTCGATCGCCGACAATCCAAGCATTCCAAATAAGCAAGTGCTTGTTCTTCCACAAATGGCCAAAATCAATCATATGATGCGAGGAAAAGGGTGGTTTCAATCCAAAAGGATCGCTACATTTTCGAAAAGTACTTATGGGCCTATAACGGACAGCGTATGCAAAAGTCACAATCAGTTCTTCGATCGTCTGTGATCCAAGGATTCCAAATAAGCAAGTGCTTGTTCTTCCACAAATGGCCAAAATCACTCATACATCATGAGGAAAAGGTTTGTTCAATCCAAAAGGATGAGTACATTTCCAAAAAGTACTTATGGGCTCAAAATGGACATAGTATGCAAAAGTAGCACTCAGTTCTTCGATAGCCGACAATCCAAGCATTCCAAATAAGCAAGTGCTTGTTCTTCCACTAATGGCCAAAATCACTCATACGATGTAAGGAAAAGGGTGGGTTCAATCCAAAAGGATCACTACATTTTTGAAAAGTACTTATGGGCCCAAAACGGACACCAAATGCAATAGTCACACTCGGTTCTTCGATCGCCGACAATCCAAGCGTTCCAGTTAAGCAAGTGCTTGTTCTTCCACAAATGGTCAAACTCACTCATATGACGTGAAGAAAATGATGGGTTCAATCAAAAAGGATCGCTACATTTCTGAAAAATATTTATGGGCCCAAAACGAACACCGTATGCAAAAGTCACGCTTAGTCCTTCGATCGCTGACAAATTAAGCATTCCGAATAATCAAGTGCTTCTTTTTCCACAAACTACCAAAATCCCTTATACGATACAAGGAAAAGGGTGGGTTCAATGCAAGGGGATCGCTACATTTTCGAAAAGTACTTATGGGCCCAAAACGGACACCATATGCAAAAGTCACACTCAGTTCTTTGATAGCCGACAATCCAAGCATTCCAAATAAGCAAGTACTTGTTCTTCCACAAATGGCCAAAATCGCTCATACGACGTAAGGAAAAGGGTAGGTTCAATCCAAAAGGATCACTACATTTTTGAAAAGTACTTATGGGCCTAAAACGGACGCCATATGCAATAGCCACACTCGGTTCTTCGATCGCCGACAATCCAAGCGTTCCAGTTAAGCAAGTGCTTGTTCTTCCACAAATGGTCAAAATCTCTCATACGAAATGAAGAAAAGGATGGGTTCAATCCAAAAGGATCGCTACATTTCCGAAAAGTATTTATGGGCCTAAAACGAACACCGTATGCAAAAATCAAGCATTCCGAATAATCAAGTGCTTGTTTTTCCACAAATTGCCAAAATCCCTTATACGACACGAGGAAAAGGGTGGGTTCAATGCAAAAGGATCTCAACATTTCCAAAAAGTACTTATGGGCCCAAAACGGACACCGTATGTAAAAGTCACACTCAGTTTTTCGATCGCCGACAATCCAAGTATTCCAAATAAGCAAGTGCTTGTTCTTCCCCAAACGGCCAAAATCACT
The DNA here is from genome assembly GCF_002742605.1 of Olea europaea var. sylvestris. Lineage (NCBI taxonomy): Eukaryota > Viridiplantae > Streptophyta > Magnoliopsida > Lamiales > Oleaceae > Olea > Olea europaea. Next base: position 195,580 of record NW_019246156.1, read on the forward strand.
CATACGACGTGATGAAAAGGGTGATTTTAATCCAAAAGTATCACTACATTTCCGAAAAGTACTTATGGGCCCAAAACGAACACCGTATGCAAAAGTCACACTCAGTTCTTCGATCGCTAACAATACAAGCATTCCAAATAAGCAAGTGCTTGTTCCTCCTCAAATGGCCAAAATCACTCATACGATGTTAGGAAAAGGGTGGGTTCAATCCAAATGGATCACCACATTTCTGAAAAGTACTAATGGCCCAAAACGGACACCGTATGCAAAAGTCACACTCAATTCTTTGATCGTCGACAATCCAAGGGTTCCAAATAAGCAAGTGCTTGTTATTCAACAAATGACTAAAATCCATCATATGTCACGACAAAGCTATGAGTTCAATTCAAAAGGGTCGCTACATTTTACGAAAAGTACTTATGGGCCAAAAACGACCACCGTATGTAATAGTCACACTCAGTTCTTCGATCGCCAACATTCCAAGCATTCCAAATAAGCAAGTTCTTGTTCTTCCACAAGCGGCCGAAATCACTTAAACAACACGAGGAAAAGGGTAGGTTTAATCCAAAAGGGTTGCTAAATTTCCAAAAAGTACTTGTGGGCCCAAAATGGACACCGTATGTAAAAGCCACACTCAGTTCTTCGATCGTCGACAATCCAAGGGTTCCAAATAAACAAGTGCTTGTTCTTCCACAAATGGCCAAAATCCATCATATGTCATGGTGAAGCAGTTATTTCAATTCAAAAGGGTCGCTACATTTTCAAAAGTACTTATGGGTCTAAAACGGACACCATATGCAATAGTCACACTCGGTTCTTCAGTCGCTGACAATCCACGCATTCCAATTAAGCAAGTGCTTGTTCTCCCACAAACGATTGAAATCACTTATACGACACGAGGAAAAGGATAGGTTCAATCCAAATGGATCGCTACATTTCCAAAAAGTATTTATGGGCCCAAAACGAACACCGTATGCAAAAGTCACGCTTAGTTCTTCGATCGCTGACAATCCAAGCATTCCAAATAATCAAGTGCTTGTTTTTCCACAAACTACCAAAATCCCTTATACGACATAAGGAAAAGGTTGAGTTCAATGCAAAAGGATCATTACATTTCCGAAAAGTACTTATGGGCCCAAAACGGACACCATATGCAAAAGTCACACTCAGTTCTTCGATCGCCGACAATCCAAGCATTCTAAATAAGCAAGTGCTTGTTCTTCCACAAATGACTGAAATCACTCACACGACATGAGGAAAAGGGTGGTTTCAATCCAAAAGGACCGCTACATTTGCAAAAAGTACTTATGGGCCCAAAACGGACATCGTATGCAAAAGTCACACTCAGTTCTTCAATCGCCGACAATCCAAGTGTTCCAAGTAAGCAAGTACTTGTTCTTCCACAAATGGCCAAAATTCATCATACGACACGGTGAAGCAGTGAGTTCAATTCAAATGGGTCGCTACATTTTCAAAAAGTACTTATGGGCCTAAAACGGACATAGTATGCAGTAGTCACACAAAGTTCTTCGATCGCCGACAACCCAAGCAGTCCAAATAAGCAAGTAGTTGTTCTTCCAAAAACGGCCGAAATCACTCATACAACATGAGGAATAGGGTGGTTTAAATCCAAAAGGATCGCTACATTTTTGAAAAGTACTTATGGGCCCAAAATGGAACCGTATACAAAAGTCACACTGAGTTCTTCGATCGCCGACGATCCAAGCATTCCAAATAAGCGAGTGTTTCTTCTTCCAAAAATGGCTGAAATCACTCAAACGATGTGAGGAAAAGGGTGGGTTCAATCCAAAAGGATCGGTACATTTTCAAAAAGTACTCATGGGCCGAAAACGGACACCGTATGCAAAAGTCACACCCAGTTCTTCAATCGTCGACGATCCGAGCATTCCAGATAAGCAAGTGTTTGATCTTCCACAAATGGCTGAAATCACTCATACGATGTGAGGAAAAGGGTGGGTTCAATCCAAAATGATTACTACATTTTTGAAAAGTACTTATGGGCCGAAAACGGACACCGTATGCAAAAGTCACACTCAGTTCTTCGATCATCGACAATCCAAGTATTCCAAATAAGCACGTTCTTGTTCTTCCGCAAGTGGCCAAAATTCCTCATACGATGCGAGGAAAAGGGTAGCTTCAATACAAAAGGATCGCCACATTTGCAAAAAGTACTTATGGGCCCAAAACGGACACCGTATGCAAAAGTCACACTTAGTTCTTCGATAGCCAACAATCCAAGCATTCCAAATAAGCAAGTGCTTGTTCTTCCACAAACAGCCAAAATCCCTCATATGATGTGAGGAAAAGGGTAGCTTCCATAAAAAAGGATCGCCACATTTGCGAAAAGTACTTATGGGCCCAAAACGGACACCGTATGTAAAAGTCACACTTAGTTCTTCGATAGCCGACAATCCAAGCATTCCAAATAAGCAAGTGCTTGTTCTTCTACAAACGGCCAAAATCACTCATATGATGCAAGGAAAAGCATGGGTTCAATCCAAAAGGATCGCCACATTTTCGAAAAGTACTTATGGGCCCAAAACGGACACCATATGCAATAGTCACACTCGGTTCTTCGATTGCCGACAATCCAAGCATTCCAAATAATCAAGTGCTTGTTCATCCACAAACTGCCAAAATCCATCATACGACACGAGGAAAAGGGTGGGCTCAATGCAAAAGGATTGCTACATTTTCGAAAAGTACTTATGGGCCCAAAACGGACACCGTATGCAAAAGTCACACTCAGTTCTTTGATTGCTGACAATCCAAGCATTCCAAATAAGCAAGTGCTTGCTCTTCCACAAGTGGCCAAAATCACTCATACGATGCGAGGAAAAGGGTGGGTTCAATCCAAATGGATTGCTACATTTTCGAAAAGTACTAATGGGACCAAAACTGACACCGTATGCAATATTCACACTCAGTTCTTCGATCATCGACAATCCAGGGGTTCCAAATAAGCAAGTGCTTGTTCTTTCACAAATGGCTAAACCCATCATACGTCATGACAAAGCTATGAGTTCAATTCAAAAGGGACGCTACATTTTACAAAAAGTACTTATGGGCCCAAAATGGACACTGTATTTAATGGTCACACTCAGTTCTTCGATCGTCGACAATCCAAGCATTCCAAATAAGCAAGTGCTTGTTCTTCCATAAACAGTCAAAATCACTCATACGACGCGAGGAAAAGGGTGGGTTCAGTCCAAAAGGGTCGTTAAATTTCTAAAAAGAACTTATGGGCCCAAAACGGACACCGCATGCAAAAGTCACACTCAGTTCTTCGATCGTCGATAATCCAAGGGTTCCAAATAAGCAAGTGCTTGTTCTTCCAAAAATGGCCAAAATCCATCATAAGTCACGATAAAGCTGTGAGATCAATTTAAAAGGGTCTCTACATTTTACGAAAAGTACTATTGGGCCCAAAACAGACACCGTATGCAATAGTCACACTCAGTCCTTCGATCGCCGGCAATCCAAGCTTTCCAAATAAGCAAGTGGTTGTTCTTCCACAAACGGCTGAAATCACTCATACGACATGAGGAAAAGGGTCGGTTCAATCCAAATAGGTCGCTACATTTCCCAAAATTACTTATGGGCCCAAAATGGACACCGTATGCAATAGTCACACTCAGTTCTTCTATCGCCGACAATCCAAGCATTCCAAATAAGCAAGTGATTGTTCTTCCACAAATGGTCGAAATCACTCATACGATGCGAGGAAAAGGGTGGTTTCAATCAAAAAGGATTGCTACATTTTCGAAAAGTACTTATGGGCCCAAAATGGACACCGTATCCAAAAGTCATATTGAGTTCTTCCATCGTCGACAATCCAAGCATTCCAAATAAACAAATCCTTCTTCTTCCAGAAATGGCTGAAATCACTCATACGATGCGAGGAAAAGGGTGGGTTCAATCCAAAAGGATCGCTATACTTTCGAAAAGTACTTGTGGGCCCAAAACGGACACCGTATGCAAAAGTCACACTCAGTTCTTCGATCATCGACAATCTAAGGGTTCTAATTAAGCAAGTGCTTGTTCTTCCACAGTTGGCCAAAATCCGCCATACGTCACGATGAAGTGGTGAATTCAATTCAAATGGTTTGCTACATTTCCGAAGAGTACTTATGGGCCCAAAATAGACACCGTATGCAATAGTCACACTCAGTTGTTCGATCGTCGACAATCCAAGCATTCTAAATAAGTAAGTGATTGTTCTTCTAGAAATGGCGAAAATCACTCATAAGATGTGAGGATAAGTGTGGGTTCAATCCAAAAGGATCGCTACATTTTCGAAAAGTACTTATGGGCCCAAAACGTACACCGTATGCAAAAATCACACTCAGTGCTTCGATCGTCGACAATCCAAGCATTCCAAATAAGCAAGTGCTTGTTTTTCCACAAATGGCCAAAATCACTCATACGATCTTAGGAAGAGGGTGGGTTCAATCCAAAAGGGTCGCTACATTTTCGAAAAGTACTTATGGGCCCAAAACGGACACCATTTGCAATAGTCACGCTCGGTTCTTCGATCGTCGACAATCTAAACATTCCAATTAAGCAAGTGCTTGTTCTTCCACAAATGGTCGAAATCACTCATATAATGGGAGGAAAAGGATTGGTTCAATCCAAAAGGATTGCTACTTTTCCGAAAAGTATTTATGGGCCCAAAACTAACACCATATGCAAAAGTCACGCTTAGTTTTTCGATCGCTGACATTCCAAGCATTCCAAAAAATGAAGTGCTTATTTTTCCACAAACTGCTAAAATCCCTTATACGACAAGAGGAAAAGGGTGGGTTCAATGCAAAAGGATCGCTACATTTTTGAAACGTACTTGTAGGCCCAAAATAGACACCGTATGCAAAAGTCACACTTAGTTCTTCGATCGTCGACAATCCAAGCATTCCAATTAAGCAAGTGCTTGTTCTTCCACAAATGGATACGACATGAGGAAAAGGGTGGGTTCAATCCAAATGGATTGCTACATTTCCAAAAAGCACTAATGGGCCCAAAATGGACACCGTATGCAAAAGTCACACTCAGTTCTTCGATCGTCGACAATCCAAGGGTTCTAAATAAGCAAGTGCTTGTTCTTCCACAAATGGCCAAAATCCATCATACGTCATGATAAAGCTATGAGTTCAAATCAAAAGGGTCGCTACATTTTACGAAAAGGACTTATGGGCCCAAAACAGACACCGTGTGCAATAGTCATACTCAGTTCTTCGATCGTCGACAATACAAGCATTCCAAATAAGTAAGTGTTTGTTCTTCCACAAATGGTCGAAATCAATCATACGACATGAGGAAAAGGATGGGTTCAATCCAAAAGGGTCGCTACGTTTTCGAAAAGTACTTAAGGGCCCAAAACGGACACCGTATGAAATAGTCACACTCATTTCTTCGATTGCCGACAATCCAAGCATTCCAAATAAGCAAGTGCTTCTTCTTCCAAGAATGGCTAAAATCGCTCATATGACAAGAGGAAAAGGGTGGGTTCCATCCAAAAGGATAGCTACATTTGCAAAAAGTACTTATGGGCCCAAAATGAACACCGTATGTAATAGTCACACTCAGTTCTTCGATCATCGACAATCCAAGCATTCTAAATAAGTAAGTGCTTGTTCTTCCACTAATGGCTAAAATCCTTCATGCATTACGAGGAAAAGAGTGGGTTCAATCCAAAAGGTTCACTACATTTGTGAAAAATACTTATGGGCCCAAAACGGTCACCGTATGCAAAAGTCACACTCAGTTCTTCCATCGTCGACAATCCAAGGGTTCCAAATAAGCAAGTACTTGTTCTTCCACAAATGGTCAAAATCCATCATATATCATGGCAAAGCAGTGAGTTCAGTTCAAAAGGGTTGCTACATTTTTGAAAAGTACTTATGGGCCCAAAACGGACATCATATGTAATAGTCAGACTCGGTTCTTCGATCGTCGACAATCCAAGCATTCCAATCAAGCAAGTGCTTGTTCATTTACAAACGGTCGAAATCACTCATACGATGCGAGGAAAAGGATAGGTTCAATCCAAAAGGATCGCTACATTTCTGAAAAGAATTTATGGGCCCAAAACGAACACCGTATGCAAAAGTCACGCATAGTTCTTCGATCGCTGACAATCCAAGGATTCCAAATAAATAAGTTCTTGTTTTTCCAAAAACTATCAAAATCCCTTATACGACACAAGGAAAAGGAATGGTTCAATGCAAAACAATCACTACATTTCCGAAAAGTACTTATGGGCCCAAAATGGACATCGTATGCAAAAGTCACACTCAGTTCTTCAATCGCCGACAATCCAAGCATTCCAAATAATCAAGTGCTGATTCTTCCACAAACGGCTAAAATCACTCATACGATGTGAGGAAAAAGGTGGGTTCAATCCAAAAGGATCGCTACATTTTCGAAAAGTACTTGTGGGCCCAAAAAGGACTCCGCATGCAAAAGTCACACTCAGTTCTTCGATCGCCGACAATCCAAGCATTCCAAACAAGCAAGTGCTTGTTCTTCCACAAATGGCCAAAATCACTCATACGACGCCAGGAAAAGGGTGGGTTCAATCCAAAAGGATCGCTACATTTTCGAAAAGTACTTGTGGGCAAAAGACGGACTCCGTATGCAAAAGTAACACTCAGTTCTTCGATCACCAACAATCCTAGCATTCCAAATAACCAAGTGCTTGTTCTTCCACAAACGGTCGAAATCACTCATACGATGCGAAAAAAAGGGTGGGTTCAGCCCAAAAGGATCGCCCCATTTGTGAAAAGTACTTCTAGGCCAAAAACGAACATCGGATGCAAAAGTCACACTCAGTTCTTCGATCGTCGACAATCCAAGGGTTCCAAATAATCGAGTGCTTGTTCTTCCACAAGGGGCCAAAATCCATCATACGTCATGACGAAGTGGTTAGTTCAATTCAAAAGGGTCGCTACATTTCCTAAAAGTACTTATGGGCCTAAAATGGACACCGTATGCAATAGTCACACTCAGTTCTTCGATCGCCGACAATCCAAGCATTCCAAATAAGTAAGTGCTTGTTCTTCTACAAATGGACAAAATCACTCATATAATGTGAGGAAAAGGGTGGGTTCAATCCAAAAGGAACGCTACATTTTCGAAAAGTAGTTATGGACCTAAAACGGACACCGTTTGCAAAGGTCACACTCAGTTCTTCGATCGACGACAATCCAAGGTTTCCAAATAAGCAAGTGCTTATTCTTCCGCAAATGGCCAAAAACCATCATACATCGTAGCAAAGCTGTGAGTTCAATTCAAAAGAGTTGCTACATTTTCGAAAAGTACTTATGGGCCCAAAATAGACTCCGTATGAAAAAGTCACACTCAGTTCTTCGATCATCGACAATCCAAGCATTCCAAGCAAGCAAGTGCTTGTTCTTCCACAAATGGCCAAAATCACTCGTACGATGCGAGGAAAAGGGTGGGTTCAATCCAAAAGGATCGCTACATTTCTGAAAAAGTACTTATGGGCCCAAAGTGGACATAGTATGCAAAAGTCACACTCAATTTTTCGATCGTCGACAATCCATACATTCCAAATAAACAAGTGCTTGTTCTTCCACAAATGGTCGAAATCACTCATACGATGTGAGGAAAAGGGTGGGTTCAATCCAAAAGGATCGCCACATTTTTGAAAAGTACTTATGGGACCAAAACGAACACCGTATGCAAAAGTGACACTTAGTTCTTCGATCGCCGAGAATCCAAGTATTCCAAATAAGCAAGTGCTTGTTCGTCCACAAATGACCAAAATCCCTCATGCATTGCAAGGAAAAGGGTGGGTTTAATCCAAATGGATCGTTACATTTGCGAAAAGTACTTATGGACCCAAAATGGACGCCGTATGCAAAAGTCACACTCAGTTCTTCGATCGCCGACAATCCAACGGTTCCAAATAAGCAAGTGCTTGTTCTTCCAAAATTGGATAAAATCTATCATACATCATGGTAATGTGGTGAGTTCAATTCAAATGGGTCGCTACATTTCTGAAAAGTGCTTATGGGCCCAAAGCGGACACAGTATGTAAAAGTCACACTGAGTTCTTCGATCGTCGACAATCAAAGGGTTCCAAATAATCAAGTGCTTGTTCTTCCACAAATGGCCAAAATCTATCATATGTCATGACGAAGCAGTTAGTTCAATTCAAAAGGGTCGCTACATTTCCTAAAAGTACTTATGGGCCCAAAACGGACACCTATGCAATAGTCACACTCAGTTCTTTAATCGCCGACAATCCAAGCATTCCAAATAAACAAGTGCTTGTTCTTCCACAAATGGACAAAATCACTCATACAATACGAGGAAAAGGGTGGGTTCAATCCAAAAGGATCGCTGCATTTTTGAAAAGTACTTATGGACCCAAAACGAACACCGTATGCAAAAGTCACACTTAGTTCTTTGATCACCGACAATCCAAGGGTTCCAAATAAGCAAGTGCTTGTTCTCCCACAAATGGCCAAAATCCATCAAACGTCGCAGCGAAACTACGAGTTCAATTCAAAATGGTTTCTACATTTTCGAAAAGTACTTATGGGCCCAAAACAGACACTGTACGCAATAGTCACACTCAGTTCTTCGATCGTCGACAATCCAAGCATTCCAAATAAGCAAGTGCTTATTGTTCCTTAAACGGTCGAAATCTCTCATATGATGCAAGGAAAAGGGTGGGTTCAATCCAAAAGGATTGCTACATTTTCGAAAAGTACTTATGGGCCAACACGGACACCGTATGCAAAAGTCACACCCAGTCCTTCGATCGCCTACAATCCAAGTATTCCAAATAAGCAAGTGCTCGTTCTTCCACAAACGGCTGAAATCGCTCATACAATGCGAGGAAAAGGCTGGGTTCAATCCAAAAGGATTGCTGCATTTGCGAAAAGTAATTATGGGCCAAAAATGGACACCGTATGCAAAAGTCACACTCAGTTCTTCGATAGTCGACAATCCAAGGGTTCCAAATAATCAAGTGCTTGTTCCTCCACAAATGGCCAAAATCCATCATATGTCACGGCGGTGTGATTAGTTCAGTTTAAAAGGGTCGCTACATTTCCTAAAAGTACTTATGGGCCCAAAACAGACACCGTATGGAAAAGTCACCCTCAGTTCTTCGATCGCCGACAATCCAAGCATTCCAATAAGCAAGTGCTTGTTCTTCCACAAATGGAAAAAATCACTCATGCGATGAAAGGAAAAGGGTGGGTTCAATCCAAAAGGATCGCTACATTTGCGAAAAGTACTTATGGGCCAAAAACGGACACCGTATGCAAAAGTCACACTCAGTTCTTCGATCGTCGACAATCCAAGGGTTCCAAATAATCAAATGCTTGTTCTTCCACAAATGGCTAAAATCCATCATCTGTCACGGCGAAGCAATTAGTTCAATTCAAAAGGGTCGCTCCATTTCCTAAAAGTACTTATGGTCCCAAAACGGGCACCGTATGGAAAAGTCACCCTCTGTTCTTCGATCGTCGACAATCCAAGCATTCCAAATAATCAAGTGCTTATTCTTCGACAAATGGACAAAATCATTCATACGATACGAGGAAAAGGGTGGGTTCAATCCAAAAGGATTGCTACATTTTCGAAAAGTGCTTATGGGCCCAAAGCGGGCACCATATGGAAAAGTCAAACTCAGTTCTTCGATCGCCGACAATCCAAGCATTCCAAATAAGCAAGTGCTAGTTCTTCCATAAATGGCCAAAATTAATCATACATCACGAGAAAGCCATGAGTTCAATTCAAAAGGGTTGCTATATTTTTGAAAAGTACTTTTGGGCCCAAAACGGACATCGTATGCAATAGTCACACTCAGTTCTTCGATCGCCGACAATCCAAGCATTCCAAATAAGTAAGTGCTTCTTCTTCCACAAATGATCGAAATCACTGATATGATGTAAGGAAATGGGTGGGTTCAATCCAAAAGGATCACTGCGTTCTCGAAAAGTAGTTATGGGCCCAAAATGGACACCGTACACAAAAGTCACACTCAGTTCTTCGATCGCTAACAATCCATGCATTCCAAATAAACAAGTGCTTGTTTTTCCACAAATGGCTGAAATCCCTCATACATCACAGGGAAAAGGGTGGGTTCAATCCAAAAGGATCGCTACATTTCTGAAAAGTACTTATGGGGCCAAAACGGACAACGTATGCAAATGTCACACTCAGTTCTTCGAACGCTGACAATCCAAGGGTTCCAAATAGGCAGGTGCTTGTTCGTCCACAAATGCCCAAAATTTGTCATACGTCACGACGAAGCTATGAGTTCAATTCAAAAAGGTCCCCATATTTCCGAAAAGTACTCATGGGTCCAAAACGGACACCGTATGCAAAAGTCACAATCCGTTCTTTGATCGTTGACAATCCAAGCATTCCAAATAAGCAAGTGCTTGTTCTTCAAAAAAAGGTCGAAATCCCTCATACGTCGTGAGGAAAGGATGGGTTCCATCCAAAAGGATCGTTACATTTTTGAAAAGTACTTATGGTGCCAAAACGGACACTGTATGTAAAAGTCACACTCAGTTCTTCGATCGTCGACAATCCAAGGGTTCCAATTAAAAAAGTGTGTGTTATTCCAAAAAAGGCTGAAATCACTCATATGACACTAGGAAATGGGGGGGTTCAATCCAAAAGGATCGCTACATTTCCGAAAAGTACTTTTTGGCTCAAAACGGACACTGTATGCAAAAGTCACCCTCAATTTTTCGATCGCCGACAATCCAAGCATTCCAAATAAGCGCGTGCTTATTCTTCCACAAACGGTCGAAATCCCTCATAGAACGCGAGGAAAAGGGTGGGTTCAATCCAAAAGGATCGCTACATTTCCTAAAAGTAATTATGGGCCCAAAACGGACACTTTAAGCAAAGGTCACCCTTTGTTCTTCGATCGCCGACAATCTAAGCATTCCAAATTCGAAAGTACTTGTTCTTCCACAAACGACTAAAATCATTCATACGACACGAGGAATAGGGTGGGTTCAATCCAAAAGGATCGCTACATTTTTCAAAAGTACTTATGGGCCAAAAACGGACACCGTATGCAAAAGTCACACTCAGTTCTTTGATCGTCGAAAGTCCAAGCATTCCAAATATGCAAGTGCTTGTTCTTCCACAAATGGCCAAAATCCCTGATACTTTTTGAGAAAAAGGTTGCTTCGATCCAAAAGGATGTCTACATTTTCGAAAGGTACTCATGGGCCTAAAATGGACACCGTATGCAAAAGTCACACTCAGTTCTCCGATCTCCGACAATCCAAGCATTCCAAATAAGCAAGTGCTTGTTCTTCCAAAAATGGCCGAAATCCCTCATACACCATGAGGAAAAGGTTTGTTCGATCCAAAAGGATGTCTACATTTCCGAAAAGTACTAATGGACCAAAAACGTACACCGTATAGAAAAGTCACACTCAGTTCTTCGATCCCCGATAGCCCAAGTATTCCAAATAAGTAAGTGCTTGTTCGTCCATAAATAGCCAAAATTACTCATACGATGCGAGAAAAAGGGTGGGTTCAATCGAAAAGGAATGCTACATTTTTGAAAAGTACTTTTGGGCCCAAAACGGACATCGTATGCAAAAGTCATACTCAATTCTTCGATCGTCGACAATCCAAGCATTCCAAATAAGCAAGTGCTTGTTCTACCACAAATGGCCAAAATCTATCATGCGTCTTGGTGAAGTAGTGAGTTCAATTCGAAAGGGTCTCTAAATTTCCAAAAAGTACTTTTGGGCCCAAAACGAACACCATATGCAATAATCACACTCAGTTATTCGATCGTCGACAATCTAAGCATTCCAAATAAGCAAGTGCTTGTTCCTCCACAAATGATCGAAATCACTGATACGATACAAGGAAAAGGATGGGTTCAAGTCAAAAGGAAAGCTACATTTGCGAAAAGTACTTATGGGACCGAAGCGGACACTGTATGTAAAAGTCACACTCAGTTCTTCGATCACCGACAATCCAAGCATTCCAAATAGGCAAGTGCTTGTTGTTCCACAAAGGACCAAAATCCCTCATACGTCGTGAGGAAAAGGGTGGGTTCAATCCCAAAGGGTCACTACATTTTCGAAAAATGCTTATGGGCCCAAAATGGACTCCGTATACAAAAGGCACACTCAGTTCTTCAATCGCCGACAATCCAAGCATTCCAAATAAGCAAGTGCTTGTTTTTCTACAAATGGCCAAAATCCCTCATACGTCGTGAAGAAAAGGGTGGGTTCAGTCCAAAAGGGTCGCTACATTTTTGAAAAGTACTTATGGGCTGAAAGGACACCGTATGCAAAAGTCACACTCAGTTCTTCAATTGCCGGCAATCCAAACGTTCCGAATAAGCAAGTGCTTGTCCTTTGAAAAATGGCCAAAAGCTGTCATACGTCACGACGAAGCTGTGAGTTCAATTCAAAGGGGTCGCTACATTTTCGAAAAGTACTTATGGGCCCAAAACGGACACCGTATGCAAAAGTCACACTCAATTCTTCGATCGTCGACAATCTAAGCATTCCAAATAAGCAAGTGCTTACTCTTCCACAAATGGCCTAAATCACTCATACAATGTGAGGAAAAGGGTGGGTTCAATAAAAAAGATCGCTACATTTTCGAAAAGTACTTATGGGCACAAAATGGGCACCGTATGCAAAAGTCACACTCAGTTCTTCGATCGTTGACAATCCAAGCATTCCATCTAGGCAAGTGCTTGTTGTCCCATAAATGGCCGAAATCTCCCATAAGTAACGAGGAAAAGGATGGGTTCAATCCAAAAGGGTCGCTACATCTTCAAAAAATACTCATGGGTGCAAACCGGACATCGTATGCAAATGTCACACTCAGTTCTTCGATCGTCGACAATCCAAATGTTCCAAATAAGCAACTACTTGTTCTTCCACAAATGGCCAAAACCCCTTGTACATCACGTGGAAAAGGGTGAGATCAATGGAAAATGGTCCCTACCTTTCGAAAAAGTACTTATGGTCCCAAAATGAACACGATATGCAAAAGTCACACTCAGTTCTTCAATCTCCGACAATCCAAGCGTTCCAAATAAGCAAGTGCCTATTTTTCGACAAATGGCCAAAATCCATCCTACGTCACCATGAAGCTATGAGTTCAATTCAAAAGGGTCGCTGCATTTTCGAAAAGTACTTATGGGCCGAAAACGGACACTGTATACAAAAGTCACACTCAGTTCTTCGATCCCCGACAATCCAAGCACTCCAAATAAGCAAGTGCTTGTTCTTCCACAAATAACCAAAATCCCTCATCACATGCAAGGAAAAGGGTGGGTTCAATCCAAAAGGATCGCTACATTTTCGAAAAGTACTTATTGGTCCAAAACAGCCATCATATGCGAAAGTCACACCCAGTTCTTCGATCGCCGACAATCCAAGCATTCCAAATAAGCAAGTGATTGTTGATCCAAAAATGGCCAAAGTCCCTCATGCGTTATGAGGAAAAGGGTGGGTTCAATCCAAAAGGGTCGCTATATTTTCGAAAAGTACTTATGGGCCTAAAACGGACACCGTATGCAAAAGTCACACTCAGTTCTTCGATTGCTGACAATCCAAGCATTCCAAATAAGCAAGAACTTGTAGTTCTACAAATTGCCAAAATCCCTCATACGTTACGAGGAAAAGGATGGACTCAATCCAAAAGGGTAGCCAAATTTTCGATAAATACTTATGGGCCCAAAATGGACACCGTATGCAAAAGTCGCACTCAATTCTTCGATCGCCGACAATCCAAGCATTCCAAATAAGCAAGTGCTTGTTGTTCCACAAAAGGCCAAAATCCCTCATATGTCGTGAGGAAAAGGGTAGGTTCAATCCAAAAGGGTCGCTACATTTTTTGAAAATTGCTTATAGGCCCAAAACAGACACCGAATGCAAAAGTCACACTCAGTTCTTCTATCGCCAACAATCCAAGCATTCCAAATAAGCAAGTGCTTGTTCTTCCTCAAATGGCCGACCTCCCTTATACATCGAGAGGAAAATGGTGAATTCAATCCAAAATGGTCCCTCCCTTTCGAAAAAGTACTTGTCGGCCCAAAATGGACACGATATGCAAAAGTCGCACTCAGTTCTTCAATTGTCGACAATCCAAGCGTTGCAAATAAGCAAGTGCTTGATCTTCCACAAATGGCCAAAATTCTTCATGCATCATGAGGAGAAGGGTGGTTTCAATCCAAAAGGGTCACTACATTTTCGAAAAGTACTTATGGGCACAAAATGGGCACCGTATGCAAAAGTCACACTCAGTTCTTCGATCGTCGACAATCCAAGCATTCCATCTAGGCAAGTGCTTGTTGTCCCATAAATGGCCGAAATCTCCCATAAGTAACGAGGAAAAGGATGGGTTCAATCCAAAAGGGTCGCTACATCTTCGAAAAATACTCATGGGTGCAAACCGGACATCGTATGCAAATGTCACACTCAGTTCTTCGATCGTCGACAATCCAAATGTTCCAAATAAGCAACTGCTTGTTCTTCCACAAATGGCCAAAACCCCTTGTACATCACGTGGAAAAGGGTGAGATCAATGGAAAATGGTCCCTACCTTTCGAAAAAGTACTTATGGTCCCAAAATGAACACGATATGCAAAAGTCACACTCAGTTCTTCAATCTCCGACAATCCAAGCGTTCCAAATAAGCAAGTGCCTATTTTTCGACAAATGGCCAAAATCCATCCTACGTCACCATGAAGCTATGAGTTCAATTCAAAAGGGTCGCTGCATTTCCGAAAAGTACTTATGGGCCGAAAACGGACACTATATACAAAAGTCACACTCAGTTCTTCGATCCCCGACAATCCAAGCACTCCAAATAAGCAAGTGCTTGTTCTTCCACAAATAACCAAAATCCCTCATCACATGCAAGGAAAAGGGTGGGTTCAATCCAAAAGGATCGCTACATTTTCGAAAAGTACTTATTGGTCCAAAACAGCCATCATATGCGAAAGTCACACCCAGTTCTTCGATCGCCGACAATCCAAGCATTCCAAATAAGCAAGTGATTGTTGATCCAAAAATGGCCAAAGTCCCTCATGCGTTATGAGGAAAAGGGTGGGTTCAATTCAAAAGGGTCGCTACATTTTTGGAAAGTACTTATGGGTCCAAAACGGACACCGTATGCAAAAGTCACACTCAGTTCTTCGATCGCTTACAATCCAAGCATTCCAGATAAGCAAGTGCTTGTTCTTCCACAAATGGCTGAAATCCCTCATACAACGTGAGGAAAAGGGTGGGTTCAATCAAAAGCATCGCTACATTTTCGAAAAGTACTTATGGGCCCAAAACGGATACCGTATGCAAAAGTCACACTCAGTTCTTCAATCGTTGACAATCCAAACGTTCCAAATAAGCAAGTGCTTATTCTTCAACAAATGGCCAAAATCCCTTGTACGTCACGTGGAAAAGGGTGAGTTCAATCCAAAATGGTCCCTACCTTTCGAAAAAGTACTTATGGGCCCAAATACGGACGCGATATGCAAAAGTCACACTAAGTTCTTCAATCGTCGACAATCCAAGCGTTCGAAATAAGCAAGTGCTTGTTCTTCAACAAACGGCTAAAATTCGTCATACGTCACGGCGAAGCTGTGAGTTCAATTCAAAAGGGTCGCTACATTTTCGAAAATTACATATGGGCCCACAACGAACACCAAATGCAAAAGTCACACTCAGTTCTTCGATCGCCGACAATCCAAGCATTTCAAATAAGCAAGTGCTTGTTCCTCCACAAACGAACAAAATCCCTCATACAACATGAGGAAAAGGGTGGGTTCAATCCAAAAGGATCGCTACATTTCCAAAAAGTACTTATTAGCCCATAACAGACACCGTATGCAAAAGTCAAACTCGGGTTTTCGATCACCGACAATCCAAGCATTCCATATAAGCAATTGCTTGTTGTTCTACAAAAGGCCAAAAACCCACATATGTCGCGAGGAAAAGGGTGGGTTCAGTCCAAAAGCGGCACAACAATTGCCAGAAGTACTTACGAGTACAAAATGGGCACCGTATGAAAAAGTTACGCTCAGTTCTACGATCGCCGACAATCCAAATATTCCAAATAACCAAGTGCTTGTTCGTCGACAAATGGCTAAAATCCATCATACATCACGACGAAGATGTGAGTTCAATTCAAAAGGGTCGCTACATTTTCAAAAAGTACTTATGGGCCCAGAACGGACGCTGTATGCAAAAGTCACACTCAGTTCCTCGATCGTCGATAATCCAAGCATTCCAAATAAGCAAGTGCTTGTTCTTCCACAAATGGCCGATATCCCTCATACAACGTGAGCAAAAGGGTGGATTCAATCCAAAAGGATCGCTACATTTTTGAAAAGTACTTATGGGCCCAAAACGGACGCCGTATACAAAAGTCACACTCAGTTCTTCGATCGCCGACAATCCAAGCTTTCCAAAAAAGCAAGTGCTTATTGTTCTACAATAGGATAAAATCCCTCATACATCATAAGGAAAAGGGTGGGTTCAATTCAAAAGGGTCGATACATTTTCGAAAAGTACTTATGGGCCCAAAACGGACACTGTATGCAAAAGTCACACTCAGTTCTTCGATCATCGACAATCCAAATGTTCCAAATAAGTAAGTGCTTGTTCTTCAACAAATGTTGAAAATCCATCATACGTCACAACGAAGCTATGAGTTCAATTCAAAAGGGTCACTACATTTTCGAAAAGTACTTATGGGCCCAAAACAAACACCGTCTGCACAAGTCGCACTCAGTTCTTCAATCATCGACAATCCAAGCATTCCAAATAAGCAAGTGCTTGTTCTTCCACAAATAGTCGAAATTCCTCATACAATGTGAGGAAAAGGGTGCGTTCAATCAAAAGGATTGCTACATTTCTGAAAAGTACTTATGGGCCCAAAACGGACACCGTATACAAATGTCACACTCAGTTCTCCCATCACGGACAATCCATACGTTCCAAATAAGCAAGTGCTTATTCTTCTACAAACGGCCAAAATCCCTTGTACGTTATGGGAAAAAGGGTGAGTTCAATCCAAAAAGGTCCCTACTTTTCGAAAAAGTATTTATGGGCCCAAAACGGACACGATATGCAAAAGTCACACTCAGTTCTTCAATCGCAAAAAATCTAAGCGTTCCAAATAAGCAAGAACTTGTTTTTTGACAAATGGCCAAAATCATTCGTACATTACGGCGAAGCTACGAGTTCAATTCAAAAGGGTCACTGCATTTCTGAAAAGTACTTATGAGCCCAAAACAGACACTGCATACAAAAGTCACACTCAGTTCTTCGATCGCCGACAATCTAAGCATTCCAAATAAGAAAGTGCTTGTTCTTCCACAAGCGGCCGAAATCCCTCATTCAACACGAGGAAAAAGTTGGGTTCAAACCAAAAGTATCGCTACGCTTCCGAAAAGTACTTATGGGCCCAAAACGGACACCGTATGCAAAAGTCACACTCAGTTCTTCGATTGTTGACAATCTAAACGTTCCAAATAAGCAGGTGCTTGCTCTTCCACAAATCGCTAAAATCCCTTGTACGTAACGAGGAAAAGGGTGAGTTATATCCAAAATGGTCCTAACCTTTCGAAAAAGTACTTACGGCCCAAAACGGACACGACATGCAAAAGTCGTACTTAGTTCCCCAATCGCCGACAATCTAAGCGTTCCAAATAAGCCAGTGGCTGTTTGTCGAAAAATGGCCAAAATCCTTCATACGTCATGGGAAAGCTATGAGTTCAATTCAAAAGGGTTTCTACATTTCTGAAAAGTACTTATGGGCCCAAAATGGACACCGTATGCAGAAGTCACACTCAGTTCTTCGATCGCCGACAATCCAAGCTTTCCAAATAAGCAAGTGCTTGTTCTTCCACAAACGGACAAAATCCCTCATATAATATGAGGAAGAGGGTGGGTTGAATCCAAAAGTATCGCTACTTTTTCGAAAAGTACTTATGGTCCCAAAATGGACACCGTATGCAAAGTCACACTCAGTTCTTTGAACACCGACAATCCAAACGTTCCAAATAAGCAGGTGCATGTTCTTCGACAAATGGCCAAAATCCATCATACGACATGACGAAGCTATGAGTTCAATTCAAAAGGGTCGCTACATATTTGAAAAGTACTTATGGGCCAAAAACGGACACCGTATGGAAAAGTCACACTTAGTTCTTCGATCGTCGACGATCCAAGCATTCCAAATAAGAAAGTGCTTGTCCTTCTACAAATGACCGAAATCCCTCATTCAACACGAGGAAAAGGGTGGGTTCGAACCAAAAGTATCGCTTCATTTCCAAAAAGTACTTATGGGCCCAAAACGGACACCGTATGTAAAAGTCACACTCAGTTCTTCAATCGCCGACAATCTAAGCATTCCAAATAATCAAGTGCTCGTTCTTCCACAAACGGCTGAAATCCCTAATTCAACACGAGGAAAAGGTGGGTTCAATCCAAAAGTATCGCTACATTTTCCAAAAGTACTTATGGGCCCAAAACGGACACCGTATACGAAAGTCACACTCAGTTCTTCGATTGTCAACAATCCAAGCATTCCAAATAAGCAAGTGCTTGTTCTTCCAAAAACAGCCAAAATCCCTCATATAATGTGAGGAAAAGGATGGGTTCAATCCAAAAGTATCGCTACTTTTTTGAAAAGTACTTATGGTCCCAAAACGGACACCGTATGCAAAAGTCACACTTAGTTCTTCGATCTCCGACAATCCAAACGTTCCAAATAAGCAGGTGCTCATTCTTCCACAAATGGACAAAATCCCTTATATGTCATGAGGAAAAGGGTGAGTTCAATCCAAAATGGTCCCTACATTTCAAAAAAGTACTCATGGGCCCAAAACAGACATGATATGCAAAAGTCACACTCAGTTCTCCAATCGCCAGCAATCCAAGCATTCCAAATAAGCAAGTGCCTGTTCTTTGAAAAGTGGTCGAAATTCATCATACGTCACGATGTAGCTACGAGTTCAATTCAAAAGGGTCACTACATTTCCAAAAAGTACTTATGGGCCTAAAACAGACACCGTATCGAAAAGTCACACTCAGTTCTTCGATCGTCGACAATCCAAGCATTCCAGATAAGCAAGTCCTTGTTCTTCCACAAATGGCTGAAATCCCTCATTCAACACAAGGAAAAGGCTGGGTTCAATCCAAAAGTATCGCTATATTTTCGAAAAGTACTTATGGGCCCAAAATGGACACCGTATGCAAAAGTCGCACTCAGTTCTTCGATCGCCGACGATCCAAGCATTCCAAATAAGTAAGTGCTTGTTCTTCAACAAATGGCCGAAATCCCTCATTCAACATGGGGAAAAAGGTGGGTTTAACCCAAATGTATCGCTACATTTTCGAAAAGTGCTTATGGGCCCAAAACGGACACCGTAAGCAAAAGTCACACTCAGTTCTTCGACCGCCGACAATCCAAACGTTTCAAATTAGTAGGTGCTTGTATTTCCACAAATCGCCAAAATCCCTTGTACGTCCCGAGGAATTGGGCGAGTTCAATCCAAAATGGTCCCTACCTTTCGAAAAAGTACTTATGGGCCCAAAACGGACACGATATGCAAAAGTCACATTCAAGTCTCCAATCCTCGACAATCCAAGCGTTCCAAATAAACAAGTGTCTATTCTTTGACAAATGGCCAAAATCCATCACACGTCATGTCGAAGCTATGAGTTCAATTCAAAATGGTCGCTACATTTCCAAAAAGTACTTATGGGCCTAAAACGAACACCGTATCTAAAAGTCACACTAAATCTTCGATCGCCGACCATCCAAGCATTCCAAATAAGCAAGTGATTGTTCTTCCACAAATGGCCAAAATCCCTCATACAATGTAAGGAAAATGGTGGATTCAATCCAAAAGGCGCTACATTTCTGAAAAGTACTTATTGGCCCAAAATGGACATCGTATGCAAAAGTCACACTCAGTTCTTCGATCGCCGACAATCCAAACATTCCAAATAAGAAAGTGATTGTTCTTCCACAAGTGGCCAAAATCGCTTGTGCATCATGCGAAAAAGGGTGAGTTCAATCCAAAATGGTCCCTACCTTTCGAAAAAGTGCTTATCGGCCCAAAACAGACACAATATGCAAAAGTCACACTCAGTTCTTCAATCGCCGACAATCCAAGCGTTCCAAATAAGCAAGTGCTTGTTCTTTGACAAATGGCCAAAATCCATCATACATCACGTAGAAGCTATGAGTTCAATTCGAAAGGGTCCCTACATTTTCGAAAAGTACTTATGGGCCCAAAACGGACACCGTATGCAAAAGTCACACACAGTTCTTCAATCGCCGACAATCCATGCATTCCAAATAAGAAAGTGCTTGTTCTTCAAAAAATGGCCAAAATCCCTCATACAACACAAGGACAAGGATGGGTTCGATCCAAAAGGATCGCTACATTTTTTAAAAGTACTTATGGGCCCAAAACGGACATCGTATGCAAAAGTCTCACTCAATTCCTCAATCGCCAGCAATCCAAGAGTTCCAAATAAGCAAGAGCTTGTTCGTCCAAAAATGCCTAAAATCCTTCATACGTCATGGCGAAGCTGCGAGTTCAATTCAAAAGGGTCAGTACATTTCTGAAAAGTACTTATGGGCCCTAAACAAACATCGTACGTAAAAGTCACACTCAGTTCTTAGATCGCCGACAATCCAAGCATTCCAAATAACCAAGTGCTTGTTCTTCCACAAACGGCTGAAATTCCTCATTTAACACGTGGATAAGGGTGGGTTCAATCCAAAAGTATCGCTACATTTTCGAAAAGTACTTATGGCCCAAAACGGACACCATTTACAAAAGTTATACTCAGTTCTTCGATCGCCGACAATCCAGACGTTCCAAATAAGTAGGTGCTTGTTCTTCAACAAATGGCCAAAATCCCTTATACGTATCGAGGAAAAGGGTGAGTTCAATCCAAAATGGTCCCTACCTTTCGAAAAAGTACTTATGGGCCCAAAACAGACACGATATGCAAAAGTCACACTCAGTTCTCCAATCGCTGACAATCCAAGTGTTCCAAATAAGCAAGTACCTGTTCTTCGAAAAATGGCCAAAATCCATCATACGTCATGGCGAAGCTGTGAGTTCAATTCAAAGGGTCGCTACATTTTCGAAAAGTACTTATGGGAACAAAACGAACACCGTATCTAAAAGTCAGACTCTGTTCTTCGATCCCCGACAATCCAAGCATTCCAAATAAGCAAGTGCTTGTTCTTCCATGAACAACTGAAATCCCTCATACAATGCAAGGAAAAGGGTGGGCTCAATCCAAAAGGATTGCTACATTTTTTAAAAGTACTTATGGGCCCAAAATGGACACCGTACGCAAAAGTCACACTCAGTTCTTCAATCGCCAACAATCTAAGCATTCTAAATAAGAAAGTGCATGTTCTTCCAGAAACGGCCAAAATCCCTCAGAAAACATGAGGAAAAGGGTGGGTTCAATCCAAAAGGATCGCTACATTTTTGACAAGTTCTTAGTGGCGTAAAATGGACACCGTATGAAAAAGTCACACTCAGTTCTTCGATTGTCGAAAATCCAAGCAATCCGAATAAGCAAGTGCTTGTTGTTCTACAAAAGGCTGAAATCCCTCATACGTCACGAGGAAATGGGTGGGCTCAATCCAAAAGAGTCGCTACATTTTCGAAAAGTACTTATGGCCCCAAAACGAACACTGTATGCAAAAGTCACACTCAATTCTTCAATCGCCAACAATCCAAGAATTCCAAATAAGCAAGTGCTTGTTCTTCCACAAATGGCCGAAATCCCTCATACAACGTGAGGAAAAGGGTGGGTTCAATCAAAAGGATCGCTGCATTTTTGAAAAGTACTTACGAGCCCAAAATGGACACCGTATGCAAAAGTCACACTCAGTTCTTCGATCTTCGACAATCCATATTTTCCAAGTAAGCAAGTGCTTGTTCTTCCACAAACGGCCAAAATCCCTTGCACATCACATGGAAAAGGGTGAGTTCAATCCAAAATGCTCGCTACCGTTCGAAAAAGTACTTATGGGCCAAAAATAGACACGGTATGCAAAAGTCACACTCAGTTTTTCAATTGCCGACAATCCAACTGTTCCAAATAAGCAAGTGCTTGTTCTTCCACAAATGGCCGAAATCCCTCATACAAAGTCAGGAAAAGGGTGGGTTCAATCAAAAGGATCACTGCATTTTTGAAAAGTACTTACGGGCCCAAAACGGACACCGTATGCAAAAGTCACACTCAGTTCTTCTATCTTCGACAATCCATATTTTCCAAGTAAGCAAGTGCTTGTTCTTCCACGAATGGCCAAAATCCCTTGTACGTCACAATGAAAAGGGTGAGTTCAATCTAAAATGGTCCCTACCTTTCGAAAAAGTGCTTATGAGCCAAAAATAGACACGGTATGCAAAAGTCACACTCAGTTCTTCAATCGTCAACAATCCAAGCGTTCCAAATAAGCAAGTGCTTGTTCTTCAACAAATAGCCAAAATCTATCATACATCACGGCGAAGCTGTGAGTTCAATTCATAAGGGTTCCTACATTTTTGAAAAGTACTTATGAGCCCAAAACGGACACCGTATGCAAAAGTCACACTCAGTTCTTCAATAGCCGACAATCCAAGCATTCCAAATAAGAAAGTGCTTGTTCTTCCACAAATGGCCAAAAGCCCTCATACAACCCGAGGACAAGGGTGGGTTCAATCCAAAAGGATCGCTACATTTTCAAAAAGTACTTATTGGACCAAAACGGACACCGTATGCAAAAGTCACACTTAGTTCTTCGATTGTCGACAATCCAAGCATTCCAAATAAGCAAGTGCTTGTTGTTCTACAAAAGGCCAAAATCCCTCATAGGTCATGAGGAAATGGGTGGGTTCAATCCAAAAGTTTCGTTACATTTTCGAAAAGTACTTATGGGCCCAAAACGGACACCGTATGCATAAGTCACACTCAATTCTTCAATCGTCGACAATCCAAGCATTCCAAATAAGCAAGTGCCTATTCTTCCACAAATGGTTGAAATCCCTCATACAACGCGAGGAAAAGGGTAGGTTCAATCAAAAGGATTGCTACATTTTTGAAAAATACTTATGGGCCCAAAATGAACATCGTATGCAAAAGTCACACTCAGTTCTTTGTCCGTCGAGAATCGATGCATTCCAAATAAGCAAGTGCTTGTTCTTCCACAAACGGCCAAAATCCCTTGTACGTCGTGCGAAAAAGGGTGAGTTCCATCCAAAATGGTCCCTACCTTTCGAAAAAGTATTTATGGGCCCAAAACGGACAGGATATGCAAAAGTCACACTCAATTCTTCAATCATCGACAATCTAAGCGTTCCAAATAAGCAACAGCTTGTTCTACGAAAAATGCCCAAAATCCTTCATACGACGTAGCGAAGCTGCGAGTTCAATTCCAAAGGGTCACTACATTTTCAAAAAGTACTTATGGGCCCAAAACGGACATCGAATGCAAAAGTCACTCAGTTCTTCGATCGCCGACAATCCAGGCATTCCAAATAAGCAAGTGTTTGTTCTTCCAAAAATGGCCAAAATCGCTCATACAATACGAGGTAAAGGATGGGTTCAATCTAAAAGTCTCGCTACATTTTCGAAAAGTACTTATGGGCCCAAAATGGACACCATATGCAAAAGTCACACTCAGTTCTTCGATCGCCGACAATCCAAACATTCCAAATAAGCAGGTGCTTATTTTTCCACAAATGGCCAGAATCCCTTCTACGTCATGAGGAAAAGGGTGGGTTCAATTCAAAATGGTCCTTACCTTTCGAAAAAGTACTTATGGGCCCAAAATGGACACGATATGCAAAAGTCACACCCAGTTCTCCAATTGCCGACAATCCAAGCTTTCCAAATAAGCAAGTGTCTGTTCTTTGACAAATGGCCAAAATCCATCATACGTCATGGCGAAGCTGTGAGTTCAATTCAAAAGGGTCCCCAAATGGTCCCAAAACAGACACCGTATGCAAAAGTCACACTCAGTTCTTCAATCGTCGACAATCCAAACGTTCTGAATAAACAGGTGCTCCTTCTTCCATAAATGGCCAAAATCCCTTGAATGTCGAGAGGAAAAGGGTGAGTTCAATCCAAAATGGTCCATACCTTTCAAAAAAGTACTTATGGGCCCAAAATGGACATGATATGCAAAAGTCACACTCAGTTCTCCAATTGTCGACAATCCAAGCGTTCCAAATAAGCAAGTGCTTGTTCTTTGACAAATGGCCAAAATCCATCATACGTCACAGCAAAGCTATGAGTTCAATTCAAAAGGGTCACTAATTTTCCGAAAAGTACTTATGGGGCCAAAACGGACATCGTATGCAAAAGACACACGCAGTTCTTCGATCGTCGACAATCGATACATTCCAAATAAGCATGTGCTTGTTCTTCCACAAATGGCCAAAATCCCTTGTACGTCGCGTGGAAAAGGGTGAGTTCAATCCAAAATGGTCCCTACCTTTTGAAAAAGTATTTATGGGCCCAAAACGGACAAGATATGCAAAAATCACACTTAATTCTTCAATCACTGACAATCAACGCGTTCCAAACAAGCAAGAGCTTGTTCTACGAATGCCCAAAATCCTTCATATGTTATGGCAAAGCTACGAGTCCAATTCAAAAGGGTCACTACATTTCTGAAAAGTACTTATGGGCCCAAAATGGACATCGTATGCAAAAGTCACACTCAGTTCTTCGATCGCCGACAATCCAAGCATTCCAAATAAGCAAGTGCATGTTCTTTCACAAACGGCTTAAATCCCTCATTCAACACGTGGAAAAGGGTGTGTTCAATCCAAAAGTATCACTACATTTCCAAAAAATACTTATGGGCCCAAAACGGACACCATAGGCAAAACTCACTCAGTTCTTCGATCGCCAACAATCCAAACGCTCCAAATAAGCAAGTGCTTGTTCTTCCACAAATGGCCAAAATCCCTTGTACGTTACGAGGGAAGGGTGAGTTCAATCCAAAATGGTCCCTACCCTTCGAAAAAGTACTTATGGGCCCAAAACGAACACGATATGCAAAAGTCTTACTCAGTTCTCCAATCGCCGACAATCCAAGCGTTCCAAATAAGTCAGTGTCTATTCTTCGAAAAATGGCCAAAATCATTCATACATCGTGGTGAAGCTATGAGTTCAATTCAAAAGGGTCGCTACATTTTCAGAAAGTACTTATGGGCCCAAAATGGACACCGTATGCAAAAGTCACACTCAGTTCTTCGATCGCCGACAATCCAAACATTCCAAATAAGCAAGTGCTTGTTCTTCCACAAACAGCCAAAATCCCTCATACAACACGAGGAAAAGGGTGGGTTCAATCCAAAAGGATCGCTACATTTTTGAAAAGTACTTATTGGCGCAAAATGGACACCGTATGCAAAAGTCACACTCAGTTTTCAATTGTCGACAATCTAAGCATTCCAAATAAGCAAGTGCTTGTTGTTCTACAAAAGGTTGAAATCCCACATATGTCACGAGGAAATAGGTGGGTTCAATCCAAAAGAGTTGCTACATTTCCGAAAAGTGCTTATGGGCACAAAATGGACACCGTATGCAAAAGTCACACTCAGTTCTTCAATCGCCGACAATCCAATCATTCCAAATAAGCAAGTGCTTGTTCTTCCACAAATGTCCGAAATCCCTCATACAACGTGAGGGAAAGGGTGGGTTCAATCAAAAGGATCGCTACATTTCTGAAAAGTGATTATTGGCGCAAAACGGGCATCGTATGCAAAAGTCACCCTCAGTTCTTCGATTGTCGACAATCCAAGCATTCCAAATAAGCAAGTGCTTGTTTGTTCTACAAAAGGCTGAAATACCTCATACGTCATGAGGAAATGGGTGGGTTCAATCCAAAAGAGTCGCTACATTTCCGAAAAGTACTTATGGGCACAAAACGGACACCGTATGCAAAAGTCACACTCAGTTCTTCAATCGCTGACAATCCAATCATTCCAAATAAGCAAGTGCTTGTTCTTCCACAAATGGCCGAAATCCCTCATACAGCGCGAAGAAAAGGGTGGGTTCAATCAAAAGGATCGCTACATTTTTAAAAAGTACTTATGGGCGCAAAACGGACACCGTATGCAAAAGTCACACTCAGTTCTTCGATCGTCGACAATCCATATGTTCCAAATAAGCAAGGGCTTGTTCTTCCACAAAAAGCTAAAATCCCTTTTACATCACGCGAAAAAGGGTGAGTTCAATCCGAAATGGTCCCTACCTTTCGAAAAAGTAATTATGGGCCCAAAATGAACAGGATATGCAAAAGTCACACTCAATTCTTCAATCGCCGACAATCTAAGTGTTCTAAATAAGCAGGAGCTTGTTCTTCAACAAATGGCCAAAATCCTTCATACGTCACAGCGAGCTGTGAGTTCAATTCAAAAGGGTCACTACATTTCTGAAAAGTACTTATGGGCCCAAAACGGACATCGTATGCAAAAATCACACTCAGTTCTTCAATCGTCGACAATCCAAATAAGCAAGTGCTTGTTCTTTCACAAACGGCTGAAATCCCTCATACAACATGAGGAAATGGGTGAGTTCAATCCAAAAGTATAGCTACATTTCCGAAAAGTACTTATGGGTCCAAAATGGACACCGTACGCAAAATTCACACTCAGTTCTCCAATCGCCGACAATCCAAGCGTTCCAAATTAGCCAGTGCCTGCTCATTAACAAATGGCCAAAATCAATCATACGTCAAGGGGAAGCTATGAGTTCAAGTTAAAAGGGTCGCTACATTTTCGAAAAGTACTTATGGGCCTAAAACAAACACCGTATCTAAAAGTCACTCTCAGTTCTTCGATCGCCGACAATCCAAGCATTTCAAATCAGCAAGTGCTTGTTCTTCCACAAACAACTGAAATCTCTCAAACAATGCAAGGAAAGGGGTGGGTTCAATCCGAAAGGATCGCTACATTTCCAAAAAGTACTTATGGGCCAAAAATGGACACCGTATGCAAAAGTCACACTCAGGTCTTCGATCGTCGACAATCTAAACGTTCTAAATAAGCAAGTGCTTGTTGTTCAACAAAAGGCCAAAATCCCTCATACGTTGCGAGGAAAAGGGTGGGTTCAATCCAAAAGGGTCGCTTCATTTCCAAAAAGTACTTATAGGCCCAAAACGGACACCGTATGCAAAAGTCACACTCAGTTCATCGATCGCCGACTATCTAAATGTTCTAAATAAGCAAGTGCCTGTTCTTCAACATATGGCCAAAATCCATCATACGTCAAGGCGAAGCTATGAGTTCAATTCAAAATGGCCGCTACATTTCTGAAAAGTACTTATGGGCCCATAACGGACACCTTAGGCAAAAGTCACACTCTGTTCTTCGATCGCCGACAATCCAAGCATTCCAAATAAGCAAGTGCTTATTCTTCCACAAACTACCAAAATCCATCATTCAATACGAGGAAAAGGGTGGGTTCAATCCAAATGTATCGCTACATTTTCGAAAAGTACTTATGAGCCCAAAACTGATACCGTATGCAAAAGTCACACTCAGTTCTTCGATCGCCGACAATCCAAATGTTCCAGATAAGCAAGTGCTTGTTCATCCATAAATGGCCAAAATCCCTTATACATCACGTAGAAAAAGGTGAGTTCAATCCAAAATGATCCCTACCTTTCAAAAAAGTACTTATGGACCCAAAACGGACACGATATGCAAAAGTCACACTCAGTTCTTCAATCGCCGACAATCCAAGCATTCCAAATAAGCAAGTGTTTGTTGTTTGACAAAATGGTCAAAATCCATCATACGTCATGAAGAAGCTGTGAGTTCAATTTAAAAGGATCGCTACATTTTTGAAAAGTACTTGTGGGCCCAAAACGGTCACCGTCTGCACAAGTCACACTCAGTTCTTCAATCACCAACAATCCAAGCATTCCAAATATCAAGTGCTTGTTCTTCCACAAATGGCCGAAATCCCTCATTCAACACGAGGAAAAGGGTGGGTTTAGTCCAAAAGTATCGCTACATTTTCGAAAAGTACTTACGGGCCCAAAAATGTACAACGTATGCAAAAGTCACACTCAGTTCTTTGATCGCCGACAATCCAAGCATTCCAAACAAGCAAGTGCTTGTTCTTCCACAAACGGTTGAAATCCCTCATTCAACACGATGAAAAGGGTGGGTTCAATCCAAAAGTATCGGTACATTTCCGAAAAGTACTTATGGGCCCAAAATGGACACCGTTTGCAAAAGTCACACTCGGTTCTTCGATCGCCGACAATCCAAACGTTCCAAATAAGCAGGTACATGTTCTTCCACAAATGGCCAAAATCCCTCGTACGTCAAGAGGAAAAGGGTGAGATCAATCCAAAATGGTCCCTACCTTTCGAAAAAGTACTTATGGACCCAAAACGGACGCGATATGCAAAAGTCACACTTAGTTATCCAATCGTCGACAATCCAAGCGTTCTAAATAAGCAAGTGCCTGTTCTTCGACATATGGCCAAAATCCATCATACGTCTAGGCAAAGCTATGAGTTCAATTCAAAAAGGGTCGCTACATTTTCGAAAAGTACTTATGGGCCTAAAACGGACACCGTACCTAAAAGTCACACTCAATTCTTCGATCGCCGGCAATCCAAGCATTCCAAATAAGCAAGTGCTTCTTCTTCCACAAATGACTGAAATCCCTCATACAATGCGAGGAAGTCACTACATTTCCAGAAAGTACTTTAGGGCCCAAAACGGACAACGTATGCAAAAGTCACACTCAGTTCTTTGATCGTCGACAATCTAAACGTTCCAAATAAGCAAGTACTTGTTCTTCAACAAATGGCTAAAATCCCTTATACGTTGCACAGAAAAGGGCGAGTTCAATCGAAAATGGTCCCTACCTTTCGAAAAAGCACTTATGGGCCCAAAACGGACGCGATATCCAAAAGTCATACTCAGTTCTTCAATCGTCGACAATCCAAGGGTTCCAAATAAGCAAGTGCTTATTTTTCGACAAATGGCCAAAATCCATCGTACGTTATGACGATGCTGTGAGTTCAATTCAAAAGTGGCCCTACATTTTCGAAAAGTACTTATGGGCCTAAAACGGACACTGTGCGCAAAAGTCACACTTAGTTCTTCAATCCCCGACAATCCAAGCATTCCGAATAAGCTAGTGCTTATTCATCCACAAATGGCCAAAATCCCTCACACAACATAAGGAAAAGGATGGGTTCAATCCAAAAGGATTGCTACATTTTTGAAAAGTACTTATTGGCCCAAAACGGACCCCGTATGCAAAAGTCACACTCAATTCTTCGAATGCTGACAATCCATGCATTCCAAATAAGCAAGTGATTGTTGTTCTACAAAAGGCCGAAATCCCTCATACATCATGAGGAAAAGGGTTGGTTCAATCCAAAAGGGTCGCTACAGTTCCGAAAAGTACTTATGGGCCCAAAACGAACGCCGTATGCAAAAGTCACACTCAGTTTTTTGATCGTCGACAATCCAAATGTTCCAAATAAGCAAGTGCTTGTTCTTCTACAAATGGTCATAATCCATCATATTTCTCGATAAAACTGTGAGTTCAATCCAAAAGGGTCGCTACATTTTCGAAAAGTACTTATTGGCCGAAAACGGACACCATATGCACAAGGCACACTCAGTTCTTCAATCACCGACAATCTAAGCATTCCAAATAGCAAGTGCTTATTCTTCCACAAATGGCCGAAATCCCTCATTCAACGTGAGGAAATGGGCGGGTTCAATCAAAAGGATCGCTACATTTCTGAAAAGTACTTATGGGCCCAAAACGGACACCATAT
Organism: Olea europaea var. sylvestris; assembly: GCF_002742605.1. Taxonomy (NCBI): domain Eukaryota; kingdom Viridiplantae; phylum Streptophyta; class Magnoliopsida; order Lamiales; family Oleaceae; genus Olea; species Olea europaea. The sequence continues at coordinate 225,436 of NW_019246156.1, forward strand.
GCAAAAGTCACACTCAGTTCTTCGATCATCGCAAACCATACGTTCCAAATAAGCAAGTGGTTGTTCTTCCACAAATGGCAAAAATCCCTTGTACGTCGCACAAAAAAGGAAGAGTTCAATACAAAATGGTCCCTAGATTTCAAAAAAGTATTTATGGGCCCAAAACGGATAAGATATGCAAAAGTCACACTCAATTCTTCAATCGCCGACAATCCAAGCGTTCCAAATAAGGAAGGGCTTGTTCATCGACAAATGGCCAAAATCCTTCTTACGTTATGGTGAAGCTGTGAGTTTAATTCAAAAGGGTCACTACATTTCCGAAAATTACTTATGGGCCCAAAGCAGACATCGTATGCAAAAGTCACACTCAGTTCTTCGATCGTCGACAATCCAAGCTTCCAAATAAGCAAGTGCTTGTTCTTCCACAAATAGCAAAAATCCCTCATGTAACACGGCGAAAAGAGTGGGCTCAATCCAAAAGTCTCGCTACATTTTCGAAAAGTACTTATGGGCTAAAAACAGACACCGTATGCAAAAGTCACACTCAGTTCTTCGATCGCCGACAATCCAAACGTTCTAAATAAGTAGGTGCTTGTTCTTCCACAAATGGCCAAAATCCCTTGCACGTCATGATGAAAAGGGTGAGTTCAATCAAAAATGGTCCCTACTTTTCAAAAAAGTACTTATGGACCCAAAACGGACACGATATGCAAAAGTCGCACTCAGTTCTCCAATCGCTAACAATCCAAGCGTTCTAAATAAGCAAGTGCCTGTTCTTCGACAAATGGCCAAAATCCATCATACATCACGACAAAGCAGTGAGTTCAATTCAAAAGGGTCGCTACATTTCCAAAAAGTACTTATGGGCCCAAAACGAACACCATATGCAAAAGTCACACTCAGTTCTTCAATCGTCGACAATCCAAGCATTCCAAATAAGCAAGCGCTTGTTCATCCAAAAATGGGCAAAATCCCTTATATAATGCGAGGAAAAGGGTGGGTCAAATCCAAAAGGATTGTTACATTTTCGAAAAGTACATATTGGCCCAAAACGGACACCGTATGCAAAAGTCACATTCAATTCTTCGATCGCCGACAATCCAAGCATTCCAAATAAACAAGTGCTTGTTGTTCCACAAATGGCCAAAATCCCTCATAAGTCTTGAGGAAAAGGGTAGGATCATCGATACATTTTCGAAAAGTACTTATGGGCCCAAAACAGACACCGTATGCACAAGTCACACTTAGTTCTTCGATTGCCGACAATCTAAGCATTCCAAATACGCAAGTCCTTATTGCTCTACAAAAGGCCAAAATCTCTCATACGTCGCAAGGAAAAGGGTGGGTCCAATCCAAAAGGGTCGGTACATTTTTGAAAAGTACTTATGCGCCCAAAACGGACACCGTATGCACAAGTCACACTCAGTTCTTCGATCGTCGACAATCCAAGCATTCCAAATAAGCAAGTGCTTGTTCTTCCACAAATGGCCGAAATCCCTCATACAACGGAAGGAAAAGGGTGGTTCAATCCAAAAGGATCACTACATTTTCGAAAAGTACTTATTGGCCCAAAACGGACACCGTATGCAAAAGTCACACTTAGTTCTTCGATCGTCGACAATCCAAACATTCCAAATAAGCAAGGGCTTGTTGTTCCACAAATGATCAAAATCCCTCATACAACATGAGGAAAAGGGTGGGTTCAATCCAAAAGGGTCGCTACATTTTTGAAAAGTACTTATTTGCCCAAAACGGACGCCGTATGCAAAAGTCACACCCAGTTTTTCGACCGTCGACAATCCAAACTTTCCAAATAAGAAAGTGCTTTTTCTTTGACAAATGGCCGAATTCTGTCATACATCCCTACGAAGCTATGAGTTCAATTCAAAAGGGTTGCTACATTTCTGAAAAGTACTTATGGGCCCAAAATGGACACCGTATGCAAAAGTCACACTCAGTTCTTTGATCGCTGAAAATCCAAGCTTCCCAAATAAGCAGGTGCTTGTTCTTTCACAAATAGCCAAAATCCCTCCTACAACATGAGGAAATGGGTGGGTTCAATCCAAAAGGATAACTACATTTCCGAAAAGTACTTATTGGCCCAAAACGGACACTGCATGGAAAAGTCACAATCAGTTCTTCGATCGCCGACAATCCAAGCATTCAAAATAAGCAAGTGCTTATTCTTCTAGAAACGGTCGAAATCCCTCATACAACACGAGGAAAAGGGTGGGTTCAATTCAAAAGGATAGCTACATTTTCGAGAAGTACTTATTGGCCCAAAACGAACACCGTATGCAAAGGTCAGACTCAGTTCTTTGATAGCCGACAATCCAAGCATTCCAAATAAGCAAGTGCTTGTTGTTCTACAAAAGGCCAAAATCTCTCATACGTTACGAGGAAAAGGGTTGGTTCATTCCAAAAGGGTCGTTACATTTTCAAAAAGTACTTATGGGCCCAAAATGGACACCATATGCAAAAGTCACACTCAATTCTTCGATCGTCGACAATCCAAACGTTCCAAATAAGCAAGTGCTTGTACTTTGACAAATGGCCAAAATCTGTCATACATCCCAACAAAGCTATGAGTTCAATTCAAAAGGGTCGCTACATTTCCGAGAAGTACTTATGGGCCCAAAAGGGACACCCTATGCAAAAGTCACACTCAGTAGTTCGATCGCCGACAATCCAAGCATTCCAAATAAGCAAGTGCTTGTTCCTCCACAAATGGCTGAAATCCATCATACAATGGGAGGAAAAGGGTGGTTCAATCCAAAAGAATCGCTACATATCTGAAAAGCACTTACGGGCCCAAAACGGACACCGTATACAAAAGTCACACTTAGTTCTTCGATCGTCGACAATCCAAACATTCCAAATAAGCAAGTGATTGTTGTTCCACAAACGATCAAAATCCCTCATACAACATGAGGAAAAGGGTGGGTTCAATCCAAAAGGGTCGCTACATTTTCGAAAAGTACTTACGGGCCTAAAACGGACACCGTATGCAAAAGTCACACTCAGTTCTCCAATCGCCGACAATCCAAGCGTTCCAAATAAGCAAGTGCTTGTTCTTCGACAAATGGCCAAAATCCATCATACGTCACGATGAAGCCATAAGTTCAATTCAAAACGGTCACTACATTTTCGAAAAGTAATTATGGGCCCAAAACGGACACCGTATGTAAAAGTCACACTCAGCTCTTCGATCGTCGATAATCCAAGCATTCTAAATAAGCAAGTTCTCGTTTTTCCATAAACGGCCGAACTCTCTCATACATCGTGAGGAAAAGGGTGGGCTCAATCCAAAAGGATTGCTACATTTTCAAAAAGTGCTTATGGGCCTAAAACGAACACCGTATGCAAAAGTCACACTCAGTTCTTCGATCGCTGACAATCCAAATGTTCCAAATAAGCAAGTGCTTGTTCTTTCACAAATGACCCTAATCCATTGTACGTCATGCAGAAAAGGGTGAGTTCAATCCAAAATGGTCCCTACCTTTCGAAAAAGTTCTTTTGGGCCCAAAACGGACACGATATGCAAAAGTCACACTCAATTCTCCAATCGACGACAATCCAAGTGCTCCAAATAAGCTAGTGCTTGTTCTTCGACAAATGGCCAAAATCTATCATACGTCATGACGATGCTATGAGTTCAATTCAAAAGGGTCGCTACATGTTCGAAAAGTACTTAGGGGCCCAAAACGGATACTATATGCAAAAGACACACTCAGTTCTTCGATCGCCGACAATCCAAGCATTCCAAATAAGCAAGTACCTTTTCTTCAACAAACGATCAAAATCCCTCATACAACGTGAGGAAAAAGGGTGGGTTCAATCCAAAAGGATCGCTACATTTTCAAAAAGTACTTATGGGCCCAAAACGGACATCGTATGCAAAAGTCACACTCAGTTCTTCGATCGTCGACAATCCAAACGTTCCAATTAAGCAAGTGCTTGGTCTTCCACAAATGGCCAAAATCCCTTATATGTCGCAAGGAAAAGGGTGAGTTCAATCCAAAATGGTCCCTACCGTTCGAAAAAGTCCTTATGGGCCCAAAACGGACATGATATGCAAAAGTCACACTCAATTCTCCAATCGTCGACAATCCAAGCATTCCAAATAAGCAAGTGTTTGTTCTTCGACAAATGGCCAAAATCCATCATACGTCACGATGAAGCTGCGAGTTCAAATAAAAAAGGGTCGCTACATTTTCGAAAAGTAATTATGGGCCCAAAATGGACACCATATGCAAAGGTTACACTCAGTTCTTCGATCGCAGACAATCCAAGCATTCCAAATAAGCAAGTGATTGTTCTTCCACAAACAGATGAAATCTCTCATACAACGCGAGGAAAATGGTGGGTTCAATCCAAAGGGACCGCTGCATTTTCAAAAAGTACTTATGGGCCCAAAACGGACACCATATGCTAATGTCACATTCTGTTCTTCGATCGCCGACAATCCAAATGTTCCAAATAATCAAGTACTTGGTCTTCCACAAATGGCCAAAATCCCTTGTAGGTCGCGAGGAAAAGGGTTAGTTCAATCGAAAATGGTCCCTACCTTTCGAAAAAGTATTTATGGGCCCAAAACGGACACGAAATGCAAAAGTCACACTCAATTCTCCAATCACTGACAATCCAAGAGTTCCAAATAAGCAAGTGCTTATATTTCGACAAATGGCCAAAATCCATCATATGTCACGACAAAGCTGTGAGTTCAATTCAAAAGGGTCGCTACATTTCCGAAAAGTAATTATGGGCCCATAGCGGACACCGTCGGCAAAAGTCACACTCGGTTCTTCGATCGTCAACAATCCAAGCATTCCAAATAAGCAAGTGCTTGTTCTTCCACAAATGGTCGAAATCCCTCATACAATGCGAGGAAAAGGGTGTGTTCAATCCAAAAGGATCGCTACATTTTTGAAAAGTACTTAGTGGCCCGAAATGGACACCGTATGCAAAAGTCACACTTAGTTCTTCGATCGCCGACAATCCAAGCATTCCAAAAAAGCAAGTACTTGTTGTTCTACAAAAGGCCAAAATCCCTCATATGTCACGAGGAAAAGGGTGGGTTCTATCCAAAAGGGTCGCTTCATTTCTAAAAAGTACTTATGGGCCCAAAACGGACACCGTATGTAAAAGTCACACTCAGTTCATCGATCGCCGACAATCTAATTGTTCTAAAAAAGCAAGTGCCTGTTCTTCGACATATGGCCAAAATCCATTATACGTCAAGGCGAAGCTATGAGTTCAATTCAAAATCACCGCTACATTTTCGAAAAGTACCTATGGGCCTAAAACGAACACCGTATCTAAAAGTCACACTCAGTTCTTCGATCGCTGACAATCTAAGCATTCGAAATAAGCAAGTGCTTGTTCTTCCACAAATGACTGAAATCCCTCATACAATGCGAGGAAAAGGGTGGGTTCAATCCAAAAGGATCACTACATTTCCAAAAAGTACTTATGGGCCCAAAACGGACACCATATGCAAAAGTCACACTCAGTTCTTCAATCGTCGACAATCCAAACATTCCAAATAAGCAAGTGCCTATTCTTCCACCAATGGAAAAAATCCCTTGTACGTCACATGGAAAAGGGTGAGTTCGATTGAAAATGATCCCTACCTTTCAAAAAAGTACTTATGGGCCCAAAACGGACACGATATACAAAAGTCACACTCAGTTCTTCAATCGCCGACAATCCAAGCATTCCAAATAAGCAAGTGTTTGTTCTTTGACAAAATAGTCAAAATCCATCATACGTCCCAACGAAACTATGAGTTCAATTCAAAAGGGTCACAACATTTTTGGAAAGTACTTGTGCGCCCGAAACGGTCACCATCTGCACAAGTCACACTCAGTTCTTCAATCACCGACAATCCAAGCATTCCAAATATCAAGTGCTTGTTCTTCCACAAACGGCCGAAATCCCTCATTCAACACGAGGAAAAGGGTGGGTTTAATCCAAAAGTATCACTACATTTTTGAAAAGTACTTACGGGCCCAAAACGTACAACGTATGCAAAAGTCACACTCCGTTCTTTGATCGCCGACAATCCAAGCATTTCAAACAAGCAAGTGCTTGTTCTTCCACAAACGGTTGAAATCCCTTATTCAACACGATGAAAAGGGTGGGTTCAATCCAAAAGTATCGCTACATTTTCAAAAAGTACTTATGGGCCCCAAACGGACACCGTTTGCAAAAGTCACACTCAGTTTTTCGATCGCCGACAATCCAAACGTTCCAAATAGGCAGGTGCTTGTTCTTCCAGTAATGGCCAAAATCCCTTGTACGTCACAAGGAAAAGGGTGAGATCAATCCAAAATGGTCCCTACCTTTCGAAAAAGTACTTATGGGCCCAAAACGGACGCGATATGCAAAAGTCACACTCAGTTCTCCAATCGCCGACAATCCAAGCGTTCTAAATAAGCAAGTGCCTATTCTTCGACATATGGCCAAAATCCATCATACGTCTAGGCAAAGCTATGATTTCAAATCAAAAAGGGTCGCTACATTTTCGAAAAGTACTTATGAGCCTAAAACCGACACCGTATCTAAAAGTCACACTGAATTCTTTGATCGCCGGCAATCCAAGCATTCCAAATAAGCAAGTGCTTTTTCTTCCACAAATGACTAAAATTCCTCATACAATGCAAGGAAAAGAGTGGGTTCAATCCAAAAGGATCGCTACATTTCCAAAAAGAACTTTAGGGCCCAAAACGGACACCGTATGCAAAAGTCACACTCAGTTCTTTGATCGCCGACAATCCAAACGTCCCAAATAAGTAAGTACTTATTCTTCCACAAATGGCCAAAATCCCTTGTACGTTGCACAGAAAAGGGTGAGTTCAATCCAAAATGGTCCCTACCTTTCGAAAAAGCACTTATGGGCCCAAAACGGACGCGATATCCAAAAGTCACACTCAGTTCTTCAATCGTCGGCAATCCAAGGGGTCCGAATAAGCAAGTGCATGTTCTTTGACAAATGACCAAAATCCATCATAAGTTACGACGATGCTATGAGTTCAATTCAAAAGGGGCCCTACATTTCCAAAAAGTACTTATGGGCCTAAAATGGACACAGTATGCAAAAGTCACACTCAGTTCTTCAATCACCGACAATCCAAGCATTCCGAATAAGCTAGTACTTGTTCTTCCACAAATGGCCAAAATCCCTCACACAACACAAGGAAAAGGATGGGTTCAATCCAAAAGGATTGCTACATTTTTGAAAGTACTTATTGGGCCAAAATGGATACCGTATGCAAAAGTCACACTCAGTTCTTCGAATGCTGACAATCTAAGCATTCCAAATAAGCAAGTGCTTGTTGTTCTACAAAAGGCTGAAATCCCTCATACGTCATGAGGAAAAGGGTTGGTTCAATCCAAAAGGGTCGCCTCAGTTCCGAAAAGTACTTATGGGCCCAAAACGGACGCCGCATACAAAAGTCACACTCAGTTTTTCGATCGCCAACAATCCAAACGTTCCAAATAAGCAAGTGCTTATTCTTCAACAAATGGTCAAAATTTATCATACGTCCCGATAAAGCAATGAGTTCAATCCAAAAAGATCGCTACATTTTCAAAAAGTACTTATGGGCCCAAAACGAACACCATGTGCACAAGGCACACTCAGTTCTTCAATCACCGACAATCCAAGCATTCCAAATAGCAAGTGCCTGTTCTTCCACAAATGGCCGAAAGCCCTCATACAACATGAGGAAATGGGTGGGTTCAATCAAAAGGATCACTACATTTCTGAAAAGTACTTATTGGCCCAAACGGAAACCATATGCAAGAGTCACACTCAGTTCTTCGATCATCAACAATCCATACGTTCCAAATAAGCAAGTGCTTGTTCTTCCACAAACGGCGAAAATCCCATGTACATCGCGCGAAAAAGGAAGAGTTCAATCCAAAATGGTCCCTAGCTTTCGAAAAAGTATTTATGGGCCCAAAACGGACACGATATGCAAAAGACACACTCAATTCTTCAATCGTGAACAATCCAAGTGTTCCAAATAAGGAAGAGCTTGTTCGTCGACAAATGGCCAAAATCCTTCTTACGTCATGGTGAAGTTGGGAGTTTAAATCAAAAGGGTCACTACATTTTTGAAAAGTACTTATGGGCCCAAAACGGACAACGTATGCAAAAGTCACACTCAGTTCTTCGATCGTCGACAATCCAAGCTTCCAAATAAGCAAGTGCTTGTTCTTCCACAAACGGCAAAAAACCCTCATGTAACACGATGAAAAGGGTGGGTTCAATCCAAAAGTCTCGCTACATTTTCGAAAAGTACTTATGGACCCAAAACGGACACGATATGCAAAAGTCACACTCAGTTCTCCTATCACTGACAATTCAAGCGTTCCAATTAAGCAAGTGCTTATTTTTTGACAAATGGCCAAAATCCATCATATGTCACGACAAAGCTATCAGTTCAATTCAAAAGGGTCGCTACATATCTGAAAAGTAATTATGGGCCCGTAGCAGACACCGTATGCAAAAGTCACACTCAGTTCTTCGATCGCCAACAATCCAAGCATTCCAAATAAGCAAGTGCTTGTTCTTCCACAAATGACTGATATCCCTCATACAGTGCGAGGAAAAGGGTGTGTTCAATCCAAAAGGATCGCTACTTTTTCGAAAAGTACTTAGTGGCCCAAAACGGACACCGTATACAAAAGTCACACTCAGTTCTTCGACAATCGACAATCCAAGCATTCCAAATAAGCAAGTGCTTGTTGTTCTACAAAAGGCCAAAATCCCTCATACGTCTCGAGGAAAAGGGTGGGTTCAATCTAAAATGGTCGCTTCATTTCCAAAAAGTACTTATGGGCCTAAAACGGGCACCGTATGCAAAAGTCACACTCCGTTCATCGATCATCGACAATCTAAATGTTCTAAATAAGCAAGTGCCTATTCTTCGACATATGGCCAAAATCTGTCATACATTAAGGCAAAGCTATGAGTTCAATTCAAAATGGTCGCTACATTTTCGAAAAGTACTTATGGGCCTTAAACGGACACGGTATCTAAAAGTCACACTCAGTTTTTCGATCGTCGACAATCCAAGCATTCCAAATAAGCAAGTGCTTGTTCTTCCACAAACGACTGAAATCCCTCATACAATGCGAGGAAAAGGGTGGGTTCAATCCAAAAGGATTACTACATTTCCAAAATGTACTTATGGGCCCAAAACGGACACCGAATGCAAAAGTCACACTCAGTTCTTCGATCGTCGACAATCTAAACGTTCCAAATAAGCAAGTGCTTGTTGTTCTACAAAAGGCCAAAATCCCTCATACGTCGCGAGGAAAGGGGTGGGTTCAATCCAAAAGGGTCGCTTCATTTCCAAAAAGTACTTATGGGCCTAAAACGGACACCGTATACAAAAGTCACATTCAGTTCTTCGATCGTCTACAATCTAAATGTTCTAAATAAGCAAGTGCATGTTCTTTGACAAATGGCTAAAATCCATCATATGTTATGACGAAGCTATGAGTTCAATTCAAAAGGGTCGCTGCAATTTCGAAGAGTACTTATGGGCCCAAAATGGACACCGTATGCAAAAGTCACACTCAGTTCTTCGATCGCCGACAATCCAAGCATTCCAAATAAGCAAGTACTTGTTCTTCCACAAATGGCCGAAATCCCTCATACAAGGCGAGGAAAAGGGTGGGTTCAATCAAAAGGATCACTACATTTCTGAAAAGTACTTATGGGCCCAAAACGGACACCGTATGCAAAAGTCACACTTAGTTCTTCGATCGTCGACAATCCAAACATTCCAAATAGGCAAGTGCTTGTTGTTCTACAAATGGCCAAAATCGCTCATACGTCATAAGGAAAAGGGTGGGTTCAATCCAAAAGGGTCGCTACATTTTCGAAAATTACTTATGGGCCCAAAATGGATAACGTATGTAAAAGTCACACTCAGTTCTTCGATCGCTGACAATCCAAACGTTCCGAATAAGCAAGTACTTATTGTTTCAAAAATGGCCAAAATCCCTCGTACATCATGAGGAAATGGGTGGGTTCAATCCAAAAGGGTCGCTACATTTTTGAAAAGTACTTATGTACCCAAAATGGACACCGTTTGTAAAAGTCACACTCAGTTCTTCGATCGCCAACAATCCAAACGTTTCAAATTAGCAAGTGCTTGTTCTTTCACAAACGGCCCAAATCCCTTGTACGTCACACAGAAAAGGGTGAGTTCAATCCAAAATGGTCCCTACCATTTGAAAAAGTACTTATGAGTCCAAAACGGATGGGATATGCAAAAGTCACACTCAGTTCTTCAATCGCTGACAATCCAAGCGTTCCAAATAAACAAGTGCTTGTTCTTCCACAAATGGCCAAATTCCATCATACATCACAACGAAGCGGTGAGTTCAATTCAAAAGGGTCACTATATTTTTGAAAAGTACTTATGGGCCCAAAACGGACACCGTATGTAAAAGTCACACTCAGTTCTTCGAACGCCGACAATCCAAGCATTCCAAATAAGCAAGTACTTTTTCTTCCAAAAATGGCCAAAATCCCTCATACAATGCGAGTAAAAGGGTGGGTTCAATTTAAAAGGATTCCTACATTTTCGAAAAGTACTTATGGGCCCAAAATGGACACCGTATGCAAAAGTCACACTTAGTTCTTCGATCGCCAACAATCCAAGCATTCCAAATAAGCAAGTGCTTGTTGTTCTACAAACGGCAAAAATCCCTCATACGTTATGAGAAAAAGGGTGGGGTCAATCCAAAAGGGTCGCTACATTTCCGAAAAGTACTTGTGGGCCCAAAACGAACAACGTATGCAAAAGTCACACTCAGTTCTTTGATCACCGACAATCCAAACGTTCCGAATAAGCAAGTGTTTGTTCTTCCACCAATGGCCAAATTCCCTTGTACGTCTTGAGGAAACGGGTTAGTTCAATCCAAAATGGTCCCTACCTTTCGAAAAAGTACTTATGGGCCCAAAACGGATACGATAAAGTCACACTCAGTTCTTCAATCGCCGACAATCCAAGCATTTGAAATAAGCAAGTGCCTGTTCTTCCACAAATGGCCAAAATTCATCAAACATCCCGGCGAAGCTATGAGTTCAATTCAAAAAGGTCGCTACATTTTCGAAAAGTACTTATGGGCCCAAAACGGATACTGTATGCAAAAGTCACACTCATTTCTTCGATCGCGCGGCAATTCAAGCATTCCAAATAAGCAGGTGCTTGTTCTTCCACAAATAGCCAAAATCCCTCATACGATGTGAGGAAAAGAGTGGACTCTATCTAAAAGGATCGCTACATTTCTGAAAAATACTTATAGGCCCAAAACAGACACCGTATACAAAAGTCACACTCAGTTCTTTGATCCCCGACAATCCAAACGTTCCAAATAAGCAACTGCTTGTTCAACCACAAACGGCCAAAATCCCTTTTTCATCTTAAGGAAAGGGTGAGTTCAATCCAAAATGGTCCCTACCTTTCGAAAAAGTACTTATGGGCCCAAAACGGACACGATAGCCAAAGGTCACACTCAATTCTCCAATTGTCGACAATCTAAGCGTTCCAAATAAGCAAGTGCTTGTTCTTCCACAAATGGCCAAAATCCATCATATGCCACGGCGAAGCTATGAGTTCAATTCAAAAGGGTCACTACATTTCCGAAAAGTACTTATGGGCCCAAAATGGACACCGTATGCAAACGTCACACTCAGTTCTTCGATCGTCGACAATCCAAGCATTCCAAATAAGCAAGTGCTTGTTCTTCCACAAATGGCCAAAATCCCTCATACAACGCGAGGAAACGGGTGGGTTCAATCCAAAAGGATCGCTACATTTCCAAAAAGTACTTATGGGCCCAAAACAGACACCGTATGCAAAAGTCACACTCAGTTCTTCGATCGTCGACAATCTAAGCATTCCAATTAAGCAAGTGCGTGTTGTTCCACAAATGGCCAAAATCCCTCAGACGTCACGAGGAAAAGGGTGGGTTCAATCCAAAAGCATCACTGCATTTTCGAAAATATTTATGGGCCAAAAACAGACACCATATGCAAACGTCACACTCAGTTCTTCGATCGCCCACAATCCAAGCATTCCAAATAAGCAAGTGCTTGTTGTTCCACAAATGGCTAAAATCCCTCATACATCATGAGGAAAAGGGTGGGTTCAATCCAAAAGGGTCGCTACATTTTTGAAAAGTACTTATGGGGCCAAAACAGACACTGCATGCAAGAGTCACACTCAGTTCTTCAATCGTCGACAATCCAAGCATTCCAAATAAGCAAGTGCTTGTTCTTCCACAAATGGTCGAAATCCCTCATACAACGCGAGGAAAAGGTGGGTTCAATTCAAAAGGATCACTACATTTCCAAAAAGTACTTATGGGCCCAAAACAGATACCGTATGCAAAAGTCACACTCAGTTCTTCGATCGCCGACAATCTAAGTATTCCAAATAAGCAAGTGCTTGTTGTTCCACAAATGGGCGAAATGTCTTATACGTTGCAAGGAAAAGAGTGGGTTCAATCCAAAAGGGTCACTGCATTTTCAAAAAGTATTTATGGGCCCAAAATGGACACCGTATGCAGAAGTCATACTCAGTTCTTCGATCGCTGACAATCCAAGCATTCCAAATAAACAAGTGCTTGTTGTTCCCCAAATGGCTAAAATCCCTTATACATCATGAGGAAAAAGGTCGGTTCAATCCAAAAGGGTCGCTACATTTTTGAAAAGTACTTATTGTCCCAAAACGGACAATGTATGCAAAAGTCACACTCAGTTCTTTCGATAGCTGACAATCCAAACGTTCCAAATAAGCAAGTGCTTGTTCCTCCACAAATGGCCAAAATCCCTTGTACATCATACGGAAAAGGGTGAGTTCAATCCAAAATGGTCCCTACCATTTGAAAAAGTACTTATGGGTCCAAAACGGACATGATATACAAAAGTCACACTCAGTTTTTCAATCGTCGACAATACAAGCGTTCCAAATAAACAAGTGCTTGTTCTTCCAGAAATGGCCAAAATCCATCATACAACGCGAGGAAAAGGGTGGGTTCTATCCAAAAGGATCGCTACATTTCCGAAATGTACTTGTGGGCCCAAAACGGACACCGTATGCAAAAGTCACACTCAGTTTTTCGATCGCAGACAATCCAAACATTCCAAATAAGCAAGTACTTGTTCTTCCAAAAATGGCCAAAATCCCTCACACAATGCCAGTAAAAGGGTGGGTTCAATTCAAAAGGATCGCTACATTTCCGAAAAGTACTTATGGGCCAGAAACGGACACCGTATGCAAAAGTCACACTTAGTTCTTCGATCGTTGACAATCCAAACATTCCAAATAAGCAAGTGCTTGTTGTTCTACAAATGGCCAAAATCCCTCATACATCATGAGGAAAAGGGTGGGTTCAATCCAAAAGGGTCGCTACATTTTCAAAAATTACTTATGGGCCCAAAACGGATAACGTATGCAAAAGTCACACTCAGTTCTTCGATCGCTGAGAATCCAAACGTTCCGAATAAGCAAGTGCTTGTTCTTCAAATGACGGCCAAAATCCCTTGTACGTCTTGCGGAAAAGGGTTAGCTCAAACAAAAATGGTCCCTACCTTTTGAAAAAGTACTTATGGGCCCAAAACGGACACGATATCTAAAAGTCACACTTAGTTCTCCAATCGCTGACAATCCAACGGTTCCAAATAAGCAAGTGTTTGTTCTTCCACAAATGGCCAAAATTCATCATACATCATGACGAAGCTGTGAGTTCAATTCAAAGGGTCGCTACATTTTCGAAAAGTGCTTATGGGCCCAAAATGGACAACGTATGTAAAAGTCACACTTAATTCTTCAATTGCCGGCAATCCAAGCATTCCTAATAAGTAAGTGCTTGTTCTGCCACAAATAGCCCAAATCCCTTTTATGTCTTGAGGAAAATGGTGAGTTCAATCCAAAATGGTCCCTACCTTTTGAAAAAATACTTATGGGCCCAAAATGGACACCGTATGCAACAGTCGCACTCAGTTCATCGATCGTCGACAATCCAAGCATTCCAAATAAGCAAGGGCTTGATGCTCTAAAAATGGCCAAAATCCCTCATACGTCACGATGAAAAGGGTGGGTTCAATCCTAAAGGTCGCTACATTTCCGAAAAGTACTCATGGGCCCAAAACGGACGCCGTATGCAAAAGTCACACTCCGTTCTTCGATTGCCAACAATCCAAATGTTCCAAATAAGAAAGTGCTTGTTCTTCCACAAATGGCCAAAATCCCTCATACAACGTGAGGAAAAGGGTGGGTTCAATCCAAAAAGATCGCTACATTTCCAAAAGGTACTTATGGGACCAAAACGAACACAGTATGCAAAAGTCACACTCAGTTCTTCAATCGCCGACCATCCAAGCACTCCAAATAAGCAAGTGTTTGTTGTTCAACAACTGCCCAAAATCATTCATACGTTGCGAGAAAAAGGGTGGGTTCAATCCAAAAGGGTTGCTACATTTTCGAAAAGTACTCATGGGACCAAAACGGACACCGTATGCAAAAGGCACACTCAGTTCCTCGATCGTCGACAATCCAAGCATTCCAAATAAGCAAGTGCTTGTTCCTCTACAAATCGCCAAAATCCCTCATCCGATGCAAGGAAAAGGGTGGGTTCAATCCAAAGGGGTCGTTACATTTTTGAAAAGTTCTTATGGGCCCAAAACAGACACCGTATGCAAAAGTCACATTCAGTTCTACGATCACCGACAATCCAAGCATTCCAAATAAGCAAGTGCTTGTTGTTCCACAAATGGCCAAAATCCCTCATACGTCCCGAGGAAAAGGTTTAGTTCAATCCAAAAGGGTCGCTGCATTTTCGAAAAGTACTTGTGTGCCCAAAACGGACAACGTATGCAAAAGTCAGGCTCAGTTCTTCGATCGCCGACAATCTAAGCACTCCAAATAAGCAAGTGCTTGTTGTTCCACAAATGGCTAAATTCCCTCATACATCATGAGAAAAACGGTGGGTTCAATCCAAAAGGGTTGCTACATTTTCTAAAACTACTTATGGGCCAAAAACGAACACTGTATGCAAAAGTCACACTCAGTTATTTGATTGCCGACAATCCAAATGTTCCAAATAAGGAAGTGCTTGTTCTTCCACAAACGGCTAAAATCCCTTATACGTCGCGGGGAAAAGGGTGAGTTCAATCCAAAATGGTCCCTACCTTTAGAGAAAGTACTTATGGGCCCAAAACGGACACGATATGCAAAAGTCACACTCAGTATTTCAATTGCAAACAATCTAAGCATTCCAAATAAGCAAGTGCTTGTTCTTCCACAAGTGGCCAAAATTCATCATACGTCACGGCGAAGCTGTTAGTTCAATTCAAAAGGGTTGCTACACTTCCGAAAAGTACTTATGGGCCCAAAACGGACGCTGTATACAAAAGTCAAACTCAGTTCTTCGATCGCGCGACAATCCAAGCATTCCAAATAAGCAAGTGCTTGTTCTTCCACAAATGGCCGAAATCCGTAATACAACGTGAGGAAAAGGGTGGGTTCAATCCAAAAGGATCACTACATTTTCGAAAAGTACTTATTGGCCCAAAATAGACACCGTATGCAAAAGTCACACTCAGTTCTTCGATCGTCGACAATCCAAGCATTCCAAATAAGCAAGTGCTTGTTGTTCTACCAAAGGCCAAAAGCCCTCATACATCATGAGGAAAAGGATTGGCTCAATTCAAAAGGGTCGCTACATTTTTGAAAAGTATTTATGGGCCCAAAACGGACACCGTATGCAAAAGTCACACCCAGTTCTTCGATCATCGACAATCCAAACATTCCAAATAAGCAAGTGCTTGTTCTTCCACAAATGGCCAAAATCCCTATTACATCTTGAGGAAAGGGGTGAGTTCAATCCAAAATTGTCCCTACCTTTCAAAAAAGTACATATGGGCCCAAAACGGAGAAGATATGCAAAAGTCACACTCAGTTCTTCAATCGCCGACAATCAAAGTGTTCCAAATATGCAAGTGCTTGATCCTCCACAAATGGCCAAAATCCTTCATACCTCATGGCAAAGCTATGAGTTCAATTCTAAAGGGTCGCAACATTTTCGAGAAGTACTTATGGGCCTAAAACGGACACGATATGCAAAAGTCACACTCAGTTCTTCGATCGCCGACAATCTAAGCATTCCAAATAAGCAAGTGGTTGTTGTTCTACAAATGGCCGAACTCACTCATACAATGTGAGGAAAAGGGTGGGTTCAATCCGAAAGGATCGCTACATTTCCGAAAAGTACTTATGGGCCCAAAATGGACACCGCATGCAAAAGTCACACTCAGTTCTTTGATCGTCGACAATCTAAGCATTCCAGATGAGCAAGTGCTTGTTCTTCCACAAACATCCAAAATCCCTCATACAACACGAGAAAAAAAGGTGGGTTCAATCCAAAAGGATCGCTCCATTTCCGTAAAGTACTTATTGACCCAAAACGGACACCGTATGCAAAAGTCACACTTAGTTCTTCGATCGTCGGCAATCCAAGCATTCCAAATAAGCAAGTGCCTATTCTTCCAAAAATGGCCAAAATCCCTTGTACATCTTGAGGAAAAGGGTGAGTTCAATTCAAAATGGTCCCTACCTTTCGAAAAAGTACTTATGGGCCCAAAGCGAACACGATATGCAAAAGTCATACTCTATTCTTCAAGCCGACAATCCAAGTGTTCCAAATAAGCAAGTGCTTGTTCTTCCACAAATGGCCAAAATTTGTCATACATCATGGCAAAGCTGCGAGTTCAATTCGAAAGAATCGCTACATTTTCGAAAAGTACTTATAGGCCCAAAACGGACACCGTATGCAAAAGTCACACTCGATTCTTCGATCGCCGACAATCCAAGCATTCCAAATAAGCAAGTGCTTGTTGTTCTACAAAAGGCCAAAATCCCTCATACGTCGTAAGGAAAAGGGTGGGTTCAGTCCAAACGGGTCGCTACATTTTTGAAAAGTACTTATGGGCCAAAAACGGACACCGAATGCAAAAGTCACACTTAGTTCATCGATCGTCGACAGTCCAAACGTTCCAAATAAACAAGTGTTTGTTCTTCGACAAATGGCCAAAATCTGTCATACGTCATGACGAAGCTGTGAGTTCAATTGAAAAGGGTTGCTACATTTCCGAAAAGTACTTATGGGCCAAAACGGACACCATATGCAAAAGTCACACTCAGTTCTTCGATCGCCGACAATCCAAACGTTCCAAATAAGCAAGAGCTTGTTCTTCCACAAAAGGCCAAAATCCATATTATGTCTTGAGGAAAAGGGTGAGTTCAATCCAAAATGTCCCTACCTTTCAAAAAAGTACATATGGGCCCAAAACGGACACGATATGCAAAAGTCGCACTCAGTTCTTCAATCGTCGACAATCTAAGCGTTCCAAATACGCAAGTGCTTGTTCATCCACAAATGGCCAAAATCCTTCATACATCATGGCGAAGCTATGAGTTCAATTTGAAAGGGTCGCTACATTTTTGAAAATTACTTATGGGCCCAAAACGGACACCGTATGTAAAAGTCACAATCAGTTCTTCGAACGCCGACAATCCAAGCGTTCCAAATAAGCAAGTGCTTGTTGTTCTACAAAAGGCCAAAATCCCTCATACGTCATAAGGAAAAGGGTGGGTTCAGTCCAAACGGGTCGCTACATTTTTGAAAAGTACTTATGGGCCAAAAACGGACACCGAATGCAAAAGTCACACTTAGTTCATCGATCGTCGACAGTCCAAACGTTCCAAATAAACAAGTGTTTGTTCTTCGACAAATGGCCAAAATCTGTCATACGTCATGACGAAGCTGTGAGTTCAATTCAAAAGGGTTGCTACATTTCCGAAAAGTACTTATGGGCCAAAATGGACACCATATGCAAAAGTCACACTCAGTTCTTCGATCGTCGACAATCCAAACGTTCCAAATAAGCAAGAGCTTGTTCTTCCACAAAAGGCCAAAATCCATATTATGTCTTGAGGAAAAGGGTGAGTTCAATCCAAAATGTCCCTACCTTTCAAAAAAGTACATATGGGCCCAAAACGGACACGATATGCAAAAGTCGCACTCAGTTCTTCAATCGTCGACAATCTAAGCGTTCCAAATACGCAAGTGCTTGTTCATCCACAAATGGCCAAAATCCTTCATACATCATGGCGAAGCTATGAGTTCAATTTGAAAGGGTCGCTACATTTTTGAAAATTACTTATGGGCCCAAAACGGACACCGTATGTAAAAGTCACAATCAGTTCTTCGAACGCCGACAATCCAAGCGTTCCAAATAAGCAAGCGCTTATTCTTCCACAAACGATGGAAATCCCTGATACGTCATGATGAAAAGGGTTACTTCAATGGAAAAGGGTCGCTACCTTTCCGAAAAGTACTTATGGGCCCAAAACGAACACCGCCTGTAAAATCACACTCAGTTCTTCGAATGCTTTCGAACACTGACAATCCAAGCGTTCGAAATAAAGACGTGCTTGTTCTTCGACACATGGCCAAAATCCTGCATTCGTCACGGCGAAGCAGTGAGTTCCATCCAAAAGGGCCACTACCTTTTTGAAAAGTACTTATGGGTCCAAAACGGAGGCAGTATGCAAAAGTCAGTCTCAGTTCCAAATAAGCAAGTTCTTCTTCTTCCACGACCGATTGAAATCCTTGATACATCGTGACGAAAAGGGTTAGTTCAATCCAAAAGAGTCGCTACCTTTTCGAAAAGTACCTATGGGCCCAAAACGGACACTGTATGCAAAAGTCACACTCAGTTCTTCTAACGTCGACAATCCAAGCTTTCTAAATAAGCAAGTTCTTGTTCTTCCACAAACGGCTGAAATCCCTGATACATCATAATGAAAAGGGTTAGTTCAATGCAAAAGGGTCGCTACCTTTTTGAAAAGTACTTATAGGCCCAAAACGGACACCGCCTGCAAAAGTACACTCAATTCTTCGAACGCTTTCAAACGCCGACAATCCAAGCATTCAAAATAAACGTGTGCTTGTTCTTCAACGAATGGCCAAAATCCTACATTCATCATGACGAAGCAGTGAATTCCATCCAAAAGGGTCACAACCTTTTCAAAAAGTACTTATGGGTCCAAAACGGAGATAGTATGCAAAAGTCACTCTCAGTTCTTCGAACGCCGACAATCCAAGCATTCCAAATAAGCAAGTGCTTCTTCTTCCACAACCGGCCGAAATCCCTGATACATCGTGACGAGAAGGGTTAGTTCAATCCAAAAGGGTTGCTACCCTTTCGAAAAGTACTTATGGGCCAAAAACGGACACCGTATGCAAAAATCACACTCAGTTTTTCGAACGTCGACAATCCAAGCGTTCCAAATAAGCAAGCGCTTGTTCTACCACAAAAGGCCAAAATCTTTCATACGCGATGGCAAAGCAGTTAGTTCAATCCAAAGGGGTCGCTACCTTTTCGAAAAGTATTATGGGCCCAAAACGGCCACCGCCTGTAAAAGTCACACTCAGTTCTTCAACCGTTGATAATCCAAGCGTTCCAAATAAATACGTGCTTGTTCTTTCACAAATGGCCAAAATCCCTCATATGTCACGGCAAAGCAGTGAGTTCAATCCAAATGGGTCACTACCTTTTCGAAATCTACTTATGGGCCCAAAATGAACACCGTATGAAGAAGTCACACTCAGTTCTTCGAACATCGACAATCCAAGCGTTCCAAATAAGCAAGTGCTTGTTCTTCCATGAACGGCCAAAATCCCTGATACGTCATGACGAAAAGGGTTAGTTCAATCCAAAAGGATTGCTATTTTTTTGAAAAGCACTTGTGGGCCAAAAACGGACAGCGCCTGCAAAAGTCACACTAGTTCTTCGAACGTCGACAATCCAAGCGTTCTAAATAAACACGTGCTTGTTCTTCGACAAATGGCCAAAATCCCACATTCTTCATGGAGAAGCAGTGAGTTCAATCCAAAAGGGTCGCTACCTTTCCGAAAAGTACTTATGGGTCCAAAACAGAGACCGCATGCAAAAGTCACACTCAATTCTTCGAACGCCGACAATCCAAGCATTCCAAATAACCACGTGCTTGTTCTTTGACAAAGGGCCAAAATCCCCCATTCATCACGGTGAAGCAGTGAGTTCACCCCAAAAGGGTCGCTACCTTTTCGAAAAGTACTTATGGGCCCAAAACGGACACTGCCTTCAAAAGTACACTCAGTTCTTCGAACGCTTTTGAACGTCGACAATCCAAGCATTCAAAATAAACATGTGCTTGTTCTTCAGCGAATGGCCAAAATCCTACATTCATCACGACGAAGCAGCGAATTCCATCCAAAAGGGTCACAACCTTTCCAAAAAGTACTTATGGGTCCAAGACGGAGACAGTATGCAAAAGTCACTCTCAGTTCTTCGAACACCGACAATCCAAGCATTCCAAATAAGCAAGTGCTTCTTCTTCCACAACCGACCGAAATCCCTGATACATCGTGACGAGAAGGGTTAGTTCAATCCAAAAGGGTCGCTACCCTTTCGAAAAGTACTTATGGGCCCAAAACGAATACCGTATGCAAAAATCACACTCAGTTCTTCGAACGTCGACAATCCAAGCATTCCAAATAAGCAAGCACTTGTTCTACCACAAAAGGCCAAAATCTTTCATACGTGATGGCGAAGCAGTGAGTTCAATCCAAAGGGGTCGCTACCTTTCCGAAAAGTATTATGGGCCCAAAACAGCCACCACCTGCAAAAGTCACACTCAGTTCTTCAAACGTCGATAATCCAAGCGTTCCAAATAAATACATGCTTGTTCTTTCACAAATGGCCAAAATCCCTCACACGTCACGGCAAAGTAGTGAGTTCAATCCAAATGTGTCGCTACCTTTTCGAAATCTACTTATGGGCCCAAAATGAACACCGTATGAAGAAGTCACACTCAGTTCTTCGAACATCGACAATCCAAGCGTTCCAAATAAGCAAGTGTTTGTTCTTCCATGAACGGCCAAAATCCCTGATACGTCATGACGAAATGGGTTAGTTCAAACCAAAAGGATTGCTACTTTTTTGAAAAGCACTTGTGGGCCCAAAACGAACATCGCCTGCAAAAGTCACACTAGTTCTTCGAACGTGGACAGTCCAAGCGTTCCAAATAAACACGTGCTTGTTCTTCGACAAATGGCCAAAATCCCTCATTCGACACGGCGAAGCAGTGAGTTCAATCCAAAAGTGTCGCTACCTTTTCGAAAAGTACTTATGGGTCCAAAATGGAGAACGTATGCAAAAGTCACACTGAGTTCTTCGAATGCCGACAATCCAAGCGTTCCAAATAAACAAGTGCTTGTTCTTCCACAAATGGCCGAAATCCCTTATACATCATGATGAAAAGGGTTAGTTCAATGCAAAAGGGTCTCTACATTTTCGAAAAGTACTTATGGGCCCAAAATGGACACCGCCTGCAAAAGTCACACTCAGTTCTTCGAATGCCGACAATCAGAGCGTTCCAAATAAGCAAGTGCTTGTTCAGCTACAAAGGGCCAAAATCCCTCGTACGTCACAACGAAGTAGTGAGTTCAATCAAAAGGGGTTGCTACCTTTTCGAAAAGTACTAGTGGGTCCAAAACGGAGACAGTATGCAAAAGTCACACTCAGTTCTTCGAACTCCGACAATCCAAGCTTCCAAATATGCAAGTGCTTCTTCTTTCGTAATCGATTGAAATCCCTGATTCATCGTGACGAAAAGGGTTAGTTCAATCCAAAAGGGTCACTACCTTTTTGAAAAGTACTTATGGGCCCAAAACGAACACCGTATGCAAAAATCACACTCAGTTCTTTGAACGTCGACAATCCAAGCATTCCAAATAAGCAAGCGCTTGTTCTACCACAAAAGGCTAAAATCCTTCATACGTGACGGCGAAGCAGTGACTTCAATCCAAAGGGGTCGCTACCTTTTCAAAAAGTATTATGGGTCCAAAACGGCCACCGCTTGCAAAAGTCACACTCAGTTCTTCAAACGCCAACAATCTAAGCGTTCCAAATAAACACGTGCTTGTTCCTCCACAAATTACCAAAATCCCTCATACGTCACGGCGAAGCAGTGAGTTCAATCCAAATAGGTCGCTAACTTTCCGAAATTTACTTATGGGCCCAAAACTGACACCGTATGCAAAAGTCACACTCCGTTTTTCGATCACAGACAATCCAAGCTTTCAAAATAAGGAAGTGCTTTTTATTCTACAAAAGGCAAAAAATCCCTCATACATCGCGAGGAAAAGGGTGGGTTCAATCCAAAAGGGTCGCTACATTTTTGAAAAGTACTTATGGGTCTAAAACGAACACCGTATGTATAACTCACACTCAGTTTTTCGATCGTCGACAATCCAAACGTTCCAAATCAGCAAGTGCTTGTTCTTCGACAAATGGCCAAAATCTATCATAGGTCACGATGAAGCTGTGAGTTCAATTTAGAAGGGTCGCTACATTTCTGAAAAGTACTTATGGGCCAAAACGGACACCATATGCAAAAGTCACACTCAGTTCCTCGGTCACCGACAATCCAAACGTTCTAAATAAGCAAGTGCTTGTTCTTCCACAAATGGCCAAAATCCCTATTATGTCTTGAGGAAAAGGGTGAGTTCAATCCAAAATTGTCCCTACCTTTCGAAAAAGTACATATGGGCCCAAAACGGACACGATATGCAAAAGTCACTCTCAGTTTTTCAATCGCCGACAATCCAAGCATTCCAAATACGCAAGTGCTTGTTCCTCCACAAATGGACAAAATCTTTCATACGTCATGGCGAAGCTGTGAGTTCAATTCAAAAAGGTCGCTACATTTCTGAAAGAACTTTGGGCCCAAAACGGATACCGTATGCCAAAGTCACACTCAGTTCTTCGATCGTCGATAATCCAAGCATTCCAAATAAGCAAGTGCTTGTTCTTCCACAAATAGCCGAAATCCCTCATACAATGTGAAGAAAAGGGTGGGTTCAATCCAAAACGATCGCTACATTTCTGAAAAGTACTTACTGGCCCAAAACGGACACCGATATGCAAAAGTCACACTCAGTTCTTCAATTGCTGACAATCCAAGCGTTCCAAATACGCAAGTGCTTATTCTTCCACAAATGGCCAAAATTTGACATACGTCATGGCGAAGCTATGAGCTCAATTCAAAAGGGTCGCTACATTTTCAAAAAGTACTTATGCATCCAAAACGGACACCGTATCCAAAAGTCACACTCAGTTCATCAATCGCCAACAATCCAAGCATTCCAAATAAGCAAGTACTTGTTCTTCCACAAATGGCCGAAATCCCTCATACAACGTGAGGAAAAGGGTGGGTTCAATCCAAAATGGTCCCTACCTTTCGAAAAAATACTTATGGGCCCCAAATGGACACGATATACGAAAGTCTCACTCAGTTCTTCAGTCGCCGACAATCCAAGCATTCCAAATAAGCAAGTGCTTGTTCTTCCACAAATGGCCGAAATCCCTCATACAACATGAGGAAAAGGTTGGGTTCGATCCAAAAGGGTCGCTACATTTTTGAAAAGTACTTATTGGCCCAAAACGGACACCGTATGCAAAAGTCACACTCAGTTCTTCGATCGTCGACAATCCAAATGTTCCAAATAAGCAAGTGCTTGTTCTTCCACAAATGGCCAAAATTCCTTGTACGTCTTGCGGAAAAGGGTGAGTTCAATCCAAAATGGTCCCTACCTTTCAAAAAAGTACTTGTGGGCCCAAAACGGACACGATATGCAAAAGTCACACTCAGTTCTTCAATCGCCGACAATCCAAGCATTCCAAATAAGCAAGTGCTTATTCTTCCACAAATGGTCAAAATCCATCATACATCACGGCGAAGCTGCGAGTTCAATTCGAAAGGGTCTCTACATTTCCAAAAAGTACTTATGGGCCAAAAACGGACACCGTATGCAAAAGTCACACTCAATTCTTCGATCACCGGCAATCAAAATGTTCCAAATAAGCAAGCGCTTGTTCTTTGACAAATGGTCAAAATCCGTCATATTTCACGATGAAGCTGTGAGTTCAATTCAAAAGGGTCACTACATTTTCAAAAAGTACTTATGGGCCCAAAACAGACACCTAATGCAAAAGTCACACTGAGTTCTTTGATCGCAGACAATCCAAACGCTCAAAATAAACAAGTGCTTGCTCTTCCACAAATGGCCAAAATCCCTTGTACGTCTTGAGGAAAAGGGTGAGTTCAATCAAAAATGATCCCCACCTTTCGAAAAAGTACTTATGGGCCCAAACGGACACGATATGCAAAAGTGACACTCAGTTCTTCAGTCGCAAACAATCCAAGCGTTCCAAATAAGCAAGTGCATGTTCTTCCACAAATGGCCAAAATTCATCATACTTCATGGCAAAGCAACGAGTTCAATTCAAAAGGGCTGCTACATTTCCAAAACGTACTTTTGCGCCCAAAACGGACACCATGTGCAAAAGTCACACTCAATTCTTCGATTGCGCGACAATCCAAGCATTCCAAATAAGCAAGTGCTTGTTCTTCCACAAATGGCCGAAATCCCTCATACAACGTGAGGAAAAGGGTAGGTTCTATCCAAAAGGATCGCTACATTTTCGAAACGTACTTATGGGCCCAAAATGGACACTGTATGCAAAAGTCACACTCAGTTCTTCGATCGTCGACAACCCAAACGTTCCAAATAAGCAAGTGCTTGTTCTTCCACAAATGGCCGAAATCCCTCATGCAACGCGAGGAAAAGGGTGGGTTCAATCCAAAAGGGTCGCTACATTTTCGAAAAGTACTTTTGGGCCCAAAATCGACACCGTATGCAAAAGTCACACTCAGTTCTTTGATCGCCGACAATCCAAATGTTCTAAATAAGCAAGTGCTTGTTCTTCCACAAACAGCCAAAATCCCTTGTACGTCTTGAGGAAAAGGGTGAGTTCAATCCAAAATGGTCCCTACCTTTGAAAAAGTACTTTTGGGCCCAAAATGGACACGATATGCAAAGGTCACACTCAATTCTTCAATTGTCGACAATCCAAGTGTTCCAAATAAGCAAGTGCCTGTTCGTCTAAAATGGGCCAAAATTCATCATACATCATGATGAAGCTATTAGTTCAACTCAAAAGGGTCGCTACATTTTCGAAAAGTACTTATGGGCCCAAAATGGACACTGTATGCAAAAGTTACACTCAGTTCATCGATCGCAGACAATCCAAGAATTCCAAATAAGCAAGTGCTTGTTCTTCCAAAAATGGCCGAAATCCCTCATACAATGCGAGGAAAAGGTTAGGCTCAATCCAAAATGGTCCCTACCTTTCGAAAAAGTACTTATGGGCCCAAACGGACACGATATGCGAAAGTCACACTCAGTTCTTCAATCATCGACAATCCAAGCGTTCCAATTAAGCAAGTGCTTGCTTTTCCAAAAATAGTCAAAATTCGTCATGCGTCACGGCAAAGCTATGAGTTCAGTTCAAAAGGATCGTTACATTGTCGAAAAGTACTGATAGGCCCAACACAAACACTGTATGCAAAAGTCACACTCAGTTCTTCGATCGCCGACAATCCAAGCATTCCAACTAAGTAAGTTCTCATTGTTCAACAAAATGCCAAAATCCCTCATACATCATGAGGAAAAGGGTGGGTTCAATCCAAAAGGGTCGCTACATTTTCGAAAAGTACTTATGGGCCCAAAACGGACACCGAATGCAAAAGTCACAGTCAATTCTTTGATCACAGACAATCCAAATGTTATGAATAAACAAGTGCTTGCACTTCCACAAATGGCCAAAATCCCTTGTACGTCTTGAGAAAAAGGGTGAGTTCAATCAAAAATGATCCCCACCTTTCGAAAAAGTACTTACGGGCCCGAAACGGACACGATATGCGAAAGTCACACTCAGTTCTTCTGTCGCAAACAATCCAAGCGTTCCAAATAAGCAAGTGCATGTTCTTCCACAAATGGCCAAAATTCATCATACTTCACGGCAAAGCTATGAGTTCAATTCAAAAGGGTCGCTGCATTTTCGAAAAGTACTTTTGGGCCCAAAACCGACACCGTATGCAAAAGTCACACTCAGTTCTTTGATCGCCGACAATCCAAATGTTCTAAATGAGCAAGTGCTTGTTCTTCCACAAACAGCCAAAATCCCTTGTACGTCTTGAGGAAAAGGGTGAGTTCAATCCAAAATGGTCCTTACCTTTCGAAAAAGTACTTTTAGGCCCGAAACGGACACGATATGCAAAAGTCACACTCAGTTCTTCAATCGCCGACAATCCAAATCTTCCAAATAAGCAAGTTCTTGTTCTTCTACAAATGGCCAAAATTCATCATACTTCATGACGAAGCTATTTGTTCAACTCAAAAGGGTCGCTACATTTTTGAAACATACTTATGGGCCCAAAACGGACACCGTATACAAAAGTTACACTCAGTTCATCGATCGCAGACAATCCAAGAATTCCAAATAAGCAAGTGCTTGTTCTTCCAAAAATGGCTGAAATCCCTCATACAACGCGAGGAAAAGGTTAGGCTCAATCCAAAATGGTCCCTACCTTTCGAAAAAGTACTTATGGGACAAAATGGACACGATATGCAAAAGTTACACTCAGTTCTTCAATCGTCGACAATCCTAGCGTTCCAATTAAGCAAGTGCTTGCTCTTCCATAAATGGCCAAGATCTGTCATGCGTCACGGCGAAGCTGTGAGTTCAATTCAAAAGGAACATTACATTGCCGAAAAGTACTTATGGGCCCAAAATGAACACCGTATGCAAGAGTCACACTCAGTTTTTCGATCATCAGTAATCCAAGCATTCCAACTAAGTTCTTATTGCTCTACAAAAGGCCAAAATCCCTCATACGTCACGAGAAAAAGGGTGGGTTCAATCCAAAAGGGTCGCTACATTTTCGAAAAGTACTTATGGGCCCAAAATGGACACCATATGCAAAAGTCACAGTCAGTTCTTCGATCACTGACAGTCCAAACGTTCCAAATAAGCAAGCGCTTGCTCTTTGACAAATGGGCAAAATCTGTCATATGTGACGATAAAGCTGTGAGTTCAATTTAAAAGGGTTGCTTCATTTTCAAGAAGTACTTATGGTCCCAAAACAGACAACGTATGCAAAAGTCACACTTAGTTCTTCGATCGCCGACAATCCAAACGTTTCGAATAAACAAGTGCTTGTTCTTCTACAAACGGCCAAAATACCTTGTACGTCTTGAGAAAAAGGGTGAGTTCAATAAAAAATGATCCCTACCTTTCAAAAAAGTACTTATGGGCCCAAAACGGACAAGATATACAAAAGTCACACTCAGTTCTTTAGTCGCCGACAATCCAAGCGTTCCAAATAAGCAAGTGCTTGCTCTTCCACAAATGGCCAAAATTTATCATACGTCACGACAGAGCCGTGAGTTCAATTCAAAAGGGTCGCTACATTTCTGAAAAGTTCTTATGGACCCAAAATGGACACCGTATGAAAAAGTCACACTCAGTTCTTCGATCGTCGACAATCCAAACGTTCCAAATAAGCAAGTGCTTGTTCTTTCACAAATGGCCAAAATCCCTATTACATCTTAAGGATAAGGTTGAGTTCAATCCAAAATTGTCCCTACCTTTCGAAAAAGTACATATGCGCCCAAAACGGACACGATATGCAAAAGTCGCACTCAGTTCTTCAATCTCCGACAATCCAAGCGTTCCAAATACACAAGTGCTTGTTCTTCCACAAATGGCCAAAATCCATCATACGTCATGGTGAAGCTGTGAGTTCAATTCAAAAGGGTCGCTACTTTTTCAAAAAGTACTTATGGGCCCAAAACGGACACCGTATGCAAAAGTCACACTCAGTTCTTCGATCGCCGACAATCCAAGCATTCCAAATAAGCAAGTGCTTGTTCTTCAACAAATGGCCAAAATCCCTCATACAACGTGAGGAAAAGGGTGGGTTCAATCCAAAAGGATCATTATATTTCTAAAAAGTATTTATTGGCCCAAAATGGACACCGTATGCAAAAGTCGCACTCAGTTCTTCAATCGCCGACAATCTAAGCGTTCCAAATATGCAAGTGCTTGTTCTTCCACAAACGGCCATAATCCATCATACGTCATGGCGAAGCTGTGAGTTCAATTGAAAAGGGTCGCTACATTTTCAAAAAGTACTTATGGGCCCAAAATGGATGCCGTATGCAAAAGTCACACTCAGTTCTTCGATCGTCGACAATCCAAGCATTCCAAATAAGCAAGTTCTTATTGTTCTACAAATGGCCAAAATCCCTCATAAGTCACGAAGAAAAGGGTGGGTTCAATCCAAAAGGGTCGTTATATTACTGAAAAGTACTTATGGGCCCCAAAACGGACACCGTATACAAAAGTCACACTCAGTTCTTTGAACGCCGACAATCCAAATGTTCCAAATAAG
The DNA here is from genome assembly GCF_002742605.1 of Olea europaea var. sylvestris. Classification (NCBI taxonomy): domain Eukaryota; kingdom Viridiplantae; phylum Streptophyta; class Magnoliopsida; order Lamiales; family Oleaceae; genus Olea; species Olea europaea. Next base: position 253,872 of record NW_019246156.1, read on the forward strand.
CAAGCGCTTGTTCTTTGCAAATGGCCAAAATCTGTCATATGTCACGGCGAAGCTATGAGTTCAATTCAAAAGGGTCGCTACATTTTGGAAAAGTACTTAGGGGCCCAAAACGGACACCGTATGCAAAAGTCTCACTCAGTTCTTCGACCGTCGACAATCCAAGCATTCCAAATAAGCAAGTGCTTGTTGTTCTACAAAAGGCAAAAATCCCTCATACATCGCGAGGAAAAGGGTGGGTACAATCCAAAAAGGTCGCTACATTTTCGAAAAGTACTTATGGGCCCAAAACGGACACCGTATGCAAAAGTCACACCCAGTTCTTCGATCGTCGACAATCCAAACGTTCCAAACAAGCAAGTGCTTGTTCTTCGATAGATGGCCAAAATCCATCATACGTCACGACGAAGCTGTGAGTTCAATTCAAAAGGGTCGCTATATTTTCGAAAAGTACGTATGGTCCCAAAACGAACATCGTATGCAAAACTCGCACTCAGTTCTTCGATTATCGAAAATCCAAAAGTTCCAAATAAGCAAGTTCTTGTTCTTCCACAAACGGCCAAAATCCCTTGTACGTCTTGAGGAAAAGAGTGAGTTCAATCCAAAATGGTCCCTACCTTACGAAAAAGTACTTATGTGCCCAAAACAGACACGATATGCAAAATTCACACTCAGTTCTTCAATAGCCGATGATCCAAGCATTCCAAATAAGCAAGTGCTTGTTCTTTGACAAATGGCCAAAATTCGTCACACGTCATGGTGAAGCTGTGAGTTCAATTCAAAAGGGCCGCTACATTTTTGAAAAGTACTTATGGGCCCAAAACGGACACCACTCTATTCTTCGATCGTCGACAATCCAAGCATTCCAAATAGGCAAGTGCTTGTTCTTCCACAAATGGCCAAAATCCCTCATACATCAAGAGGAAAAGGGTGGGTTCAATCCAAAAGGGTCGCTGCATTTCCGAAAAGTTCTTATGGGCCTAAAACGGACACTGTATGCAAAAGTCACACACTATTCTTCGAACGTCGACAATCCAAACGTTCCAAATAGCAAGTGCTTGTTCTTCCACAAATGGCCAAAATCCATTGTACGTCTTAAGGAAAAGGGTGAGTTCAATCCAAAATGGTCCCTACCTTTCGAAAAAGTACTGATGGCCCCAAGCGGACACGATATGCAAAAGTCACACTCAGTTCTTCAATTGTCGACAATCCAAGTGTTCCAATAAAGCAAGTGATTGTTCTTCCACAAGTGGCCAAAATCTATCATACCTCACGACGAAGCCATGAGTTCAATTCAAAAGGGTCGCTACATTTTTTAAAAGTACTTATTGGCCCAAAACAAACACCGCATGCAAAAGTCACACTCTGTTCTTCGATCACCAACGACCCAAATGTTCCAAATAAGCAAGTTCTTAGTCTTCCACAAAATACCAAAATCCCTTGTACGTCTTGAGGAAAAGAGTGAGTTCAATCCAAAATGGTCCCTACCTTACGAAAAAGTACTTATGTGCCCAAAACGGACACGATATACAAAATTCACACTTAGTTCTTCAATAGCCGACGATCGAAGCATTCCAAATAAGTAAGTGCTTGTTCTTTGGCAAATGGCCAAAATCCATCACACGTCATGGTGAAGCTAAGAGTTTAATTCAAAAGGGTCGCTACATTTTTGAAAAGTAATTATGGGCCCAAAACGGACACCGTATGCATATGTCACACTCAGTTCTTTGATCGCCGACAATCCAAGCATTCCAAATAGGCAAGTACTTGTTCTTCCACAAATGGCCAAAATCCCTCATACATCAAGAGGAAAAGGGTGGGTTCAATCCAAAAGGTTGCTACATTTCCGAAAAATTCTTATGGGCCCAAAATGGACACCGTATGCGAAAGTCACACACTATTCTTCGATCGTCGACAATCCAAACGTTCCAAATAAGCAAGTGCTTGTTCTTCCACAAATGGCCAAAATCCCTCGTATATTTTAAGGAAAAGAGAGAGTTCAATCCAAAATGGTCCCTACCTTTCGAAAAATTACATATGGGCTCCAAATGGACACGATATGCAAAAGTCACACTCAGTTATTCAATCGTCGACAATCCAAGCATTCCGATTAAGCAAGTGCTTGTTCTTCCACAAATGGCCTAAATCTATCATACATCACGGCAAAGTCGTGAGTTCAATTCAAAAGGATCGCTACATTTTCGAAAAGTACTTATGGCCCAAAACGGACACCGCATGCAAAAGTCACACTTCGTTCTTCGATCACCGACAATCCAAGCATTCCAAATAAGCAAGTGCTTGTTGCTCTACAAAAGGACAAAAATCCCTCATATGTCACGAGGAAAAGGGTGGGTTCAATCCAAAAGGGTCACAACATTTCCGAAAAGTACTTGTGGGCCTAAAACGGACACCGTATGCAAAAGTCACACTCTATTCTTCGATCGCCGACAATCCAAACATTCCAAATAAGTAAGTGCTTGTTCTTCGACAAATGGCCAAAATTCATCATACATCACAATGAAGCTGTGAGTTTAATTCAAAAGAATCGCTACGTTTTTGAAAAGTACTTATGGGCCCAAAACGGACACCGTACGCAAAAGTCACACTCAGTTCTTCGATCATCGACAATCCAAACGTTCCAATTCAGCAAGTGTTAGTTCTTCCAGAAACGGCCAAAATCCCATGTACGTCTTCGAAAAATGGTCCCTACCTTTCGAAAAAGTACTTAAGGGCCTAAAACGGACACGATATGCAAAAGTCACACTCAGTTCTTCGATCGTGGACAATCCAAGAGTTCCAAATAAGCAAGTGCTTGTTCTTCCACAGATGGCGAAAATCCTTCATATGTCACGACGAAGCTATAAGTTCGATTCAAAAGGGTCGCTACATTTTTGAAAAGTACATACGGGCCAAAAATGGACACCGTATGCAAAAGTCACACTCAGTTCTTCGATTGCCGACAATCGAAGCATTCCAAATAAGCAAGTGCTTCTTGTTCTACAAATGGCTAAAATCTCTCATACGTCATAAGGAAAAGGGTGGGTTCAATCGAAAAGGGTCTATACATTTTCGAAAAGTACTTATGGGCCCAAAATGGACACCGTATGAAAAGTTGCACTCAGTTCTTCGATCATCGACAATCCAAACATTCCAAATAAGCAAGTGCTTGTTCTTCGACAAATGGCCAAAATCCGGCATACGTCACGATGAAGCTATGAGTTCAATTCAACAGGGTCGCTACATTTTCGAAAAGTACTTATGGGACCAAAACGGACACCGTATGCAAAAGTCACTCTCGGTTCTTCGATCTCCGACAATCCAAATGTTCCAAATAAGTAAGTACTTGTTCCTCCACAAACGGCTAAAATCCCTTCTATGTCTTGACGAAAAGGGTGAGTTCAATCCAAAATGGTCCCTACCTTTCGAAAAAGTACTTATGGGCCCCAAATGGACAAGATATGCAAAAGTCACACTCAGTTCTTCAATAGCCGACAATCCAAGCGTTCCAAATAAGCAAGTGCTTGTTCTTCGACAAATGGCCAAAATCCATCATACGTCATGGCGAAGATGTGAGTTTAATTTAAAAAGGTTGCTACATTTTTGAAAAGTACTTATGGGCACAAAACAGACACCGTATACAAAAGTCACACTTAGTTCTTCGATCACCGACAATCCAAGCATTCGAAATAAGCAAGAGCTTGTTCTTCCACAAATGGCCAAATCCCTCATACATCGTGAGGAAAAGTGTGGGTTCAATCCAATAGGGTCGCTACATTTCCGAAAAGTACTTATGGGCCCAAAATGTACACCGTATGCAAAAGTCTAACTCAATTCTTCGATCATCGACAATCCAAACGTTCCAAATAAGCAAGTGCTTATTCTTCCACAAATGGCCAAAATCCCATGTGCAATTAGAGGAAGGGGTCAGTTCAATCTAAAATGGTCCCTACCTTTCGAAAAAGTACTTATGGGTCCAAAACGGACACGATATGCAAAAGTCACACTCAGTTCTTCAATCGCCGACAATCCAAGTATTCCAAATAAGCAAGTGCTTGTTCCTCCACAATGGCTAAAATCCATCATATGTCACGGCAGAGCCATGAGTTCAATTCGAAAGGGCCGCTACATTTTCGAAAAGTACTTATGGGCCCAAAACGGACACCGTATGCAAAAGTCACACTCAGTTCTTTGATCGCCGACAATCCAAACGTTCCAAATAAGCAAGTGCTTGTTCTTTCATGAATGGCCAAAATCCCTTGTAAGACTTGAGGAAAAGGGTGAGTTCAATCCCTAATGGTCCCTACCTTTTGAAAAAGTACTTATGGGCCCAAAACGGACACGATATGCAAAAGTCACACTCAGTTCTTCAATCGCCGACAATCCAAGCATTTCAAATAAGCAAGTGCTTGTTCTTCCACAAATGGATAAAATCCATCATATGTCATGGCAGAGCCATGAGTTCAATTCGAAAGGGTTGCTACATTTTCAAAAAGTACTTATGGGCCCAAAACGGACACCGTATGTAAAAGTCACACTCAGTTCTTCGATCGTTGACAATCCAAACGTTCCAAATCAGCAAGTGCTTGTTCTTTCGCAAACGGCCAAAATCCCTTGTACGTCTTGAGGAAAAGGGTGAGTTCAATCCAAAATGGTCCCTACCTTTCAAAAAAGTACTTATGGGCCCAAAACAGATAAGATATGCAAAAGTCACACTCAGTTCTTCGATCTTCGAGAATCCAAGCATTCGAAATAAGCAAGTGAATGTTCTTTTATAAATGGCCAAAATCCATCATACGCTACGACGAAGCAGTGAGTTCAATTCGAAAGGGTCGCTACATTTTCGAAAATGATTTATGGGACGAAAATAGACACCGTATGCAAAAGTCACACTCAGTTCTTCGATCGCCGACAATCGGAGCGTTCTAAATAAGCAAGTGCTTATTGTTCTAAAAAAGGTGAAAATCCGTCATACATCATGAGGAAAAGGGTGGGTTCAATCCAAAAGGGTCGCTACATTTCCGAAAAGTAATTATGGCCCAAAACAGACACCGTATCCAAAAGTCACACTCAGTTCTCAATCGTTGACAATCCAAGCATTCCAAATAAGCAAGTGCTTGTTTTTCTACAAAAGGCCAAAATTCCTCATATGTCGCAAGGAAAAGGGTGGGTTTAATCCCAAAGGGTCGGTACACTTTCGAAAAGTACTTATGGGCCCAAAACAGACACCGTATACAAAAGTCACACTCTGTTCTTCGATCACCGACAATCCAAATGTTCTAAATAAAATAGTGCTTGTTCATCGACAAAATGCCAAAATTCGTCATAGGTCACGATGGAGCTATGAGTTCAATTCAAAAGGATCGCTACATTTCCTAAAAGTACTTATGGGCCCAAAACGAACACCGTATGCAAAAGTTACACTCAGTTCTTCGATCACTGATAATCCAAACGTTCCAAATAAGCAAGTGCTTGTTCTTCCACAAACGGCCAAAATCCCTTGTACGTCTTGAGGAAAAGGGTGAGGTCAATCCAAAATGTTCCCTACCTTTCGAAAAAATACTTAAGGGCCCAAAATGGACACGATATGCAAAAGTCACACTCAGTTCTTCAATCGCCGACAATCCAAGTGTTCCAAATAAGCAAGTGCTTGTTCTTCCACAAATGGCCAAAATCCATCTTACGTCATGGCGAAGCTGTAAGTTCAATTCAAAAGGGTCGCTACATTTTCGAAAAATACTTATGGGCTAAAAATGGATACCGTATGCAGAAGTCACACTCAGTTCTTCGATCACCGACAATCGAAGCATTGCAAATAAGCAAGTTCTTTTTGTTCTACAAAAGGCTAAAATTCCTCATACATCGTGAGGAAAAGGGTGGGTTCAATCCAAAAGGGTCACTACATTTTCGAAAAGTACTTATGGGCCCAAAACAGACACCGTATGCCAAAATCACACTCAGTTCTTCGAACACCGACAATCCAAACATTCCAAATAAACAAGTGCTTGTTCTTCGACAAATGGCCAAAATTCGTCATACATCAAAATGAAGCTATGAGTTTAATTCAGCAAGGTCACTACATTTTCGAAAAGTACTTGTGGGCCCAAAACTGACACGGTATGCAAAAGTCACACTCGGTTATTCGAACTCCGACAATCCAAACATTCCAAATAAGCAAGTGCATTTTCCTCCACAAATGGCTAAAATCCCTTATACGTCTTGACAAAAAGGGTGAGTTCAATCCAAAATGGTCCCCACCTTTCGAAAAAGTACTTATGGGCCCAAAATGGACACGATATGCAAAAGTCACACTCAGTTCTTCAATAGCCGATAGTCCAAGCGTTCCAAATAAGCCAGTGCTTGTTCTTCGACAAATGGCCAAATTCCATCATACGTCACGTCGAAGTTGTGAGTTTAATTCAAAAGGGTCGCTACATTTCCAAAAAGTACTTATGGGCCCAAAACGGACACTGTATGCAAAAGTCACAATCAGTTCTTCGATCACCGACAAGCCAAGCATTCCAAATAAGCAAGAGCTTGTTCTTCCACAAATGGCCAAAATCCCTCATACAATGCGAGGAAAAGTGTGGGTTCAATCCAATAGGGTGCTACATTTTCGAAGAGTACTTATGGGCCCAAAATGTACACCGTATGCAAAAGTCACACTCAGTTCTTCGATCGCCGACAATCCAAACGTTCCAAATAAGCAAGTGCTTGTTCTTCCACTAATGGCCAAAATCCCTTGTGTGTATTAAGGAAAAGGGTGAGTTCAATCCCAAATGGTCCCTACCTTTCGAAAAAGCACTTATGGGCCCAAAACAGACACGATATGCAAAAGTCACACTCAGTTTTTCAATCACCGACAATCCAAGCATTCCAAATAAGCAAGTACTTGTTCTTCCACAAATGGCTAGAATCCATCATACGTCACAGCGATGCTGTGAGTTCAATTCAAAAGGGTCGCTACATTTCCGAAAAGTACTTATGGGCCCAAAACGGACACCGTATGCAGAAGTCACACTTAGTTCTTCGATCGCCGACAATCAAAATGTTCCAACTTAGCAAGTGCTTGTTCTTCCACAAACGGCCAAAATCCTTTGTGCGTCTTGATGAAAAGGGTGAGTTCAATCCAAAATGGTCCCTACCTTTCGAAAAATTACTGATGGACCCAAAACGGACACGATATGCAAAAGTCACACTTAGTTCTTCAATCGTCGACAATCCAATTGTTCCAAATAAGAAAGTCTTTATTCTCCCAGAAATGGCCAAAATCCCTTATACATCTTGAGGAAAATGGTGAGCTCAATCCAAAATGGTCCCTACCTTTCGAAAAAGTACTTATGGGCCCAAGACGGACATGATATGCAAAAGTCACACTCAGTTCTTCAATAGCCGACAGTCCAAGCATTCCAAATAAACAAGTGCTTGTTCTTCGACAAATGGTCAAAATCCATCATACGTCATGGTAAAGCAGTGAATTTAAATAAAATGGGTCGCTACATTTTCGAAAAGTACTTACGGGCCCAAAACGGATACCGTACGCAAAAGTCACACCCAGTTCCTTGATCACCGACAATCTGAGCATTCCAAATAAGCAAGAGCTTGTTCTTCCACAAATGGCCAAAATCCCTCTTACATCGTGAGGAAAAGTGTGGGTTCAATCCAATAGGGCGCTACGTTTTTGAAGAGTACTTATGGGCCCAAAATATACACCATATGTAAACATTCCAAATAAGCAAGGCTTGTTCTTCCACAAACAGCTAAAATCCTTTGTACGTCTTGAGGAAAAGGGTGAGTTCAATCCAAAATGGTCCCTACCTTTCGAAAAAGTACTTATGGGCCCAAGACGGACACGATATGCAAAAGTCACACTCAGTTCTTCGATCGTTAACAATCCGAGCGTTCGAAATGAGCAAGTGCTTGTTATTCCACAAATGGCCAAAATCCATCTTACGTCATGAAGAAGTAGTGAGTTCAATTCAAAAAGGTCGCTACATTTCTGAAATTATTTATGGGCCCCAAACAGACATCGTATTCAAAAGTCACACTCAGTTCTTCGATCGCCGACAATCGGAGTGTCCCAAATAAGCAAGTGGCTGTTGTTCTACAAAAGGGAAAAATCCCTCATATATCGTAAGGAAAAGGGTGGGTTCAATCCAAAAGGGTCGCTACATTTTCAAAAAGTACTTATGGGCCCAAAATGGGCACCGTATGGAAAAGTCACACTCAGTTCTTCGATCGTCGACAATCCAAGCATTCCAAATAAGCAAGTACTTGTTGTTCTACAAAAAGATAAAATCCCTAATACGTCGTGAGGAAAAGGGTGGGTTCAATCCAAATGGGTCGCTATATCTCCAAAAAGTACTTATGGGCCCAAAACGGACACCGTATGCAAAAGTCACACTCAGTTCTTCGATCGTCGACAATCTAAACGTTCCAAATAAAAAAGTGCTTGTTCTTCCAAAAATAGCCAAAATCCCTTGTGCGTCTCAAGGAAAAGGGTGCATTCAATCCAAAATGGTCCCTACCTATCAAAAAAGTGCTTATGGACCTAAAACGGACACAATATGCAAAAGTCACACTCAGTTCTTCGATCACCGACAATCCAAGCATTCCAAATAAGCAAGAGCTCGTTCTTCCAAAAATGGCCAAAATCCCTCATACATCGCGAGGAAAAGTGTTGGTTCAATCCAATAGGGTCGCTACATTTTCGAAGAGTACTTATTAGCCCAAAGCAGACACCGTATGCAAAAGTCACACTCAGTTCTTTGATCGTCGACAATCAAAACATTCCAAATAAGCAAGTGCTTATTTTTCCCCAAACGGCCAAAATCCCTTGTGCGTCTTGAGGTAAAGGGTGAGTTCAATCCAAAATGGTCCCTACCTTTCAAAAAAGTAGTGATGGACCTGAAACGGACACGATATGCAAAAGTCACACTTAGTTCTTCAATCGTCGACAATCCAATTGTTCCAAATAAGCAAGAGCTTGTTCTTCCACAAATGGCCAAAATCCATCATACCTCACGACGAAGTTGTGAGTTCAATTTAAAAGGGTCGCTAAATTTTTGAAAAGTACTTATGGACCCAAAATGGACACCGTATGCAAAAGTCACACTCAGTTCTTCGATCACCAACAATCCAAACATTCCAAATAAGCAAGTGCTTGTTGTTCTACAAAGGTCTAAAATCCCTCATACATCATGGTGAAAAGGGTGGGTTCAATCCAAAAGGGTCGCTACATTTCCGAAAAGTACTTATGGGCCCAAAATGGACACCGTATGCATAAGTCACACTCAGTTCTTCGATCACCGACAATCCAAGCATTCCAGATAAGCAAGAGCTTGTTCTTCCACAAATGGCCAAAATCCCTCACACATCGCGAGGAAAAGTGTGGGTTTAATCCAATAGGGCGCTACATTTTTGAGGAGTACTGTTGGGCCAAAAATGTACACCATACGCAAAAGTGACACTTAGTTCTTTAATCGTCGACAATCCAAACGTTCCATATAAGCAAGTGATTGTTCTTCCACGAATGGCCAAAATCCCTTGTGTGTCTTGAGAAAAAGAGTGAGTTCAATCCCAAATGGTCCCTACCTTTCGAAAAAGCACTTACGGGTCCAAAACAGACACGATATGCAAAAGTCACACTCAGTTTTTCAATCACCGACAGTCCAAGCATTCCAAATAAGCAAGTGCTTGTTCTCCCACAAATGGCTAAAATCCGTCATAGTCACAGCGACACTGTGAATTCAATTCAAAAGGGTCGCTACATTTCGAAAAAGTACTTATGGGCACAAAACGGACACCGTATGCAAAAGTCACACTTAGTTCTTCGATCGCCGACAATCCAAATATTCCAAATCAGCAAGTGCTTGTTCTTCTACAAATGGCCAAAATCCCTTGTGCGTCTTGAGGTAAAGGGTGAGTTCAATCCAAAATGGTCCCTACCTTTCGAAAAATTACTGATGGACCTAAAACGGACACGATATGCAAAAGTCACACTTAGTTCTTCAATCGTCGACAATCCAATTGTTCCAAATAAGCAAGTGCTTGTTCTTCCACAAATGGCCAAAATTCATCATACGTCACGGCGAAGCTATGAGTTCAATTCAAAAGGGTCGCTAAATTTTTGAAAAGTACTTATGGCCCAAAATGGACACCGTATGTAAAAGTTACACTCAGTTCTTCGATCGTCGACAATCCAAACGTTCTAAATAAGCAAGTGCTTGTTGTTCTACAAAGGTCTAAAATCCCTCATACATCATGAGGAAATGGGTGGGTTCAATCCAAAAGGGTCGCTAAATTTTCGAAAAGTATTTATGGGCCCAAAATGGACACTATATGCAAAAGTCACACTCAGTTCTTCGATCGCCCACAATCGAAATGTTCTAAATAAGCAAGTGCTTGTTCTTCGACAAATGGTCAAAATCCATCATACGTCGTCACGGCGAAGCTATAAGTTCAATTCAAAAGGGTCTCTACATTTTCGAAAAGTACTTATGGGCCCAAAATGGACACCTTATGCAAAAGTCACACTCGGTCTTCGATCTCCGACAATCCAAACATTCCAAATAAGAAAGTCCTTGTTCCTCCCTCAAACGCCCAAAATCCCTTATACGTCTTGAGGAAAAGGGTAAGTTCAATCCAAAATGGTCCCTACCTTTCGAAAAAGTACTTATGGGCCCAAAACGGACATGATATGCAAAAGTCACACTTACTTCTTCAATAGCCGACAGTCCAAGCGTTCCAAATAAGCAAGTACTTGTTCTTCAACAAATGGCCAAAATCCATCATACGTCATGGTGAACCAGTGAGTTTAATTCAAAAGGATTGCTACATTTTCAAAAAGTACTTATGGGCCCAAAACGGACACCATATGCAAAAGTCACACTCAGTTCTTCGATCACCGACAATCCAAGCATTCCAAATAAGCAAGAGCTTGTTCTTCCAAAAATGGCCAAAATCCCTCATACATCGCGAGGAAAAGTGTGGGTTCAATCCAACAGGGTCGCTACATTTTCGAAGAATACTTATGGGCCTAAAGCAGACACCGTATGATAAAGGCACACTCAGTTCTTTGATCGTCGACAATCCAAACGTTCCAAATAAGCAAGTGCTTGTTTTTCCCCAAACGGCCAAAATCCCTTGTGCGTCTTAAGGTAAAGGGTGAGTTCAATCCGAAATGGGCCCTACCTTTCGAAAAAGTACTGATGGACCTAAAACGGACACAGTATGCAAAAGTCACACTTAGTTCTTCAATCGTCAACAATCCAATTGTTCCAAATAAGCAAGTGCATGTTCTTCCACAAATGGACAAAATCCATCATACGTCACGGTGAAGTTGTGAGTTCAATTCAAAAGGGTCGCTAAATTTTTGAAAAGTACTTACGGGCCCAAAATGGACACCGTATGCAAAATCACACTCAGTTCTTCGATCACCAACAATCCAAAAGTTCTAAATAAGCAAGTGCTTATTGTTCTACAAAGGTCTAAAATCCCTCATACATCATGAGGAAAAGGGTGGGTTCAATCCAAAAGGGTCGCTACATTTTCAAAAAGTACTTATGAGCCCAAAAAGGACACTGTATGCAAAAGTCACACTCAGTTCTTCGATCACCGACAATCCAAGCATTCCAGATAAGCAAGAGCTTGTTCTTCCACAAATGGCCAAAATCCTTCTTACATCGCGAGGAAAAGTGTATGTTCAAAATTGTAGGTTCAATCCAATAGGGCGCTACGTTTTCGAAGATTACTTATGGGCCCAAAATATACACCGTATGTAAAAGTCACACTCAGTTCTTCGATCGTCTACAATCCAAACATTCCAAATAAGCAAGTGCTTGTTCTTGCACAAATAACTAAAATCCCTTGTACGTCTTGAGGAAAAGGGTGAGTTCAATCCAAAATGGTCCCTACCTTACGAAAAAGTACTTTTGGGCCCAAGACGGACAAGATATGCAAAAGTCACACTCAGTTCTTTGATCGTCGATAATCCAAGCGTTCGAAATAAGCAAGTGCTTGTTCTTCCACAAATGGTCCATCTTACGTAATTTGAAAGGGTCGCTACATTTCTGAAAAGTACTTATGGGCCCAAAATAGACACCGTATTCAAAAGTCACACTCAGTTCTTCGATCGCTGACAATCAGAGTGTTCCGAATAAGTAAGTGGTTGTTGTCCTACAAAAGGGAAAAATCCCTCATATATCGTGAGGAAAAGGGTGGGTTCAATCCAAAGGGGTCGCTACATTTCCAAAAGGTACTTATGGGCCCAAAATGGACACCGTATGCAAAAGTCACACTCAGTTCTTCGATCGTCGACAATCCAAACCTTTCAAATAAGAAAGTGCTTGTTCTTCCAAAAATAACCAAAGTCCCTTGTGTGTCTCGAGAAAAAGGGTGCATTCAATCCAAAATGGTCCCTACCTTTCGAAAAAGTACTTATGGACCCAAAACGGACACAATATGCAAAAGTCACACTCAGGTCTTCGATCACCGACAATCCAAGCATTCCAAATAAGCAAGAGCTTGTTCTTCCAAAAATGGCCAAAATCCCTCATACATTGCGAGGAAAAGTGTGGGTTCAATCCAACAGGGTCGCTACATTTTCGAAGAGTACTTATGGGCCCAAAGCAGACACCGTATGCAAAAGTCACACTCAGTTCTTTGATCGTCGACAATCCAAACTTTCCAAATAAGCAAGTGCTTGTTTTTCCCCAAAGGGCCAAAATCCCTTATGCGTTTTGAGATAAAGGGTGAGTTCAGTCCAAAATGGTCCCTATCTTTCGAAAAAGTACTGATGGACCTTAAACGGACACGATATGCAAAAGTCACACTTAGTTCTTCAATCGTCGACAATCCAATAGTTCCAAATAAGCAAGTGCTTATTCTTCCACAAATGGCCAAAATCCATCATACGTCACGACGAAGTTGTGAGTTCAATTCAAAAGGGTTGCTAAATTTTTGAAAAGTACTTATGGGTGCAAAACGGACACCGTATGCAAAAGTCACACTCAGTTCTTCGATCACCGACAATCCAAACGTTCTAAATAAGCAAGTGCTTGTTGTTCTACAAAGGTCTAAAATCTCTCATACATCATGAGGAAAAGGGTGGGTTCAATCCAAAAGGGTCGCTACGTTTTCGAAAAGCATTTATGGGCCCAAAACGGACACCGTATGCAAAAGTCACACTCAGTTCTTCGATCGCCGACAATCCAAACGTTCTAAATAAGCAAGTGCTTGTTCTTCAACAAATGGTCAAAATCCATCATACGTCGTCACGGCAAAGTTGTGAGTTCAATTCAAAAGTGTCGCTACATTTTTGAAAAGTACTTATGGGCCTAAAATGGACACCGTATGCAAAAGTCACACTAGGTTCTTCGATCACCGACAACCGAAATGTTCCAAATAAGTAATGTTTGTTCTTCCACAAACAGCTAAAATCCCTTGTATGCCTTGAGGAAAAGGGTGAGTTCAATCTAAAACGGTCCCTACCTTTCGAAAAGGTACTTATGGGCCCAAGACGGACACGATATGCAAAAGTCACACTCAGTTCTTCAATAGCCAACAATCCAAGCATTCCAAATAAGAAAGTGCTTGCTCTTCGACAAAAGGCAAAAATCTATCACACATCATGGCAAAGCTGTGAGTTTAATTCAAAAGGGTCGCTACATTTTCGAAAAGTACTTATGGGCCTAAAACGGACACCGTACGCAAAAGTCACACTCAGTTCTTCGATCGCCGACAATCCAAATGTTCCAAATAAGCAAGTGCTTGTTCTTCCAAAAACGGCCAAAATCCCTTGTTCGTCTTAAGGAAAGGGGTGAGTTCAATCCAAAATGGTCCCTACCTTTCGAAAAAGTACTTATGGACCCAAAACGGACACGATATACTAAAGTCACACTCAGTTCTTCAATCGCCGACAATCCAAGCGTTCTAAATAAGCAAGTGATTGTTCTTCCACAAATGGTAAAAATCCATCATACATCACTGTAAAGCTGTGAGTTCAATTCAAAAGGGTCTCTATATTTTCGAAAAGTACTTATGGGCCCAAAATTGACACCGTATGCAAGAGTCACACTCAGTTCTTCGATCGTCGACAATCCAAACGTTCTAAATAAGCAAGTGCTTGTTCTTTCACAAACGGCTAAAATCCCTGGTGCTTCTTGAGGAAAAGGGTGAGTTCAATCCAAAATGGTCGCTACCTTTCGAAAAAGTACTTATGGACCCAAAACGGACACGATATGCAAAAGTCACACTCAGTTCTTCAATCGTCGACAATCCAAGAATTCCAAATGAGCAAGTGCTTGCTCTTCCACAAATGGAGAAAATCCATTACACGTCACGGCAAAGCTGTGAGTTCAATTCAAAAGGGTCGATAAATTTTCGAAAAGTACTTATGGGCCCAAAACGGACACCGTATGCAAAAGTCACACTCAGTTCTTCGATCGTCGACAATCCAAGCGTTCCAAATAAGCAAGTGCTTGCTGTTCTACAAAGGTCTAAAATCCATCATACATCACGAGGAAAATGGTGGGTTCAATCGAAAAGGGTCGCTACATTTTCGAGAAGTACTTATGGGCCCAAAATGGACACGGTATGCAAAAGTCACATTCAGTTCTTCGATCCTCGACAATCTAAACGTTCCAAATAAGCAAGTGCTTGTTCTTCCACAAATAGCCAAAATCCCTTTTGCATCTTGACGAAAAGGGTGAGTTCAATCCAAAATGGCCCCTACCTTTCGAAAAAGTACTTATTGACCAAAAATGGACACGATATGCAACAATCACACTCGGTTCTTCGATCACCGACAATCCAAGCATTCCAAATAAGCAAGTGCTTATTCTTCCACAAATGGCCAAAATCCATCATACGTCACGGCAAAGCTGTGAGTTCAATTCAAAAGGGTCGCAAAATTTTCAAAAAGTAGTTATGAGCCTAAAACGGACACCATATGCAAAAGTCACACTCAGGTCTTCAATCATTGACAATCCAAGCGTCCCAAAAAAGCATGTGCTTGTTGTTATACAAAGGTCTAAAATCCCTCACACGTCATGAGGAAAAGGGTGGATTCAATCCAAAAGGGTCACTACATTTCTGAAAAGTACTTATGGGCCCAAAACGGACACCGTATTCAAAAGTCACACTCAGTTCTTCGATCATCGACAATCGAAGTCTTCCAAATAAGCAAGTGCTTGTTGTTCTACAAAAGGCTAAAATCCCTCATACGTTGTGAGGAAAAGGGTCGGTACAATTTAAAAGGGTCTCTACATTTCCAAAAAGTACTTATAGGCCCAAAATGGACATCGTATGCAAAAGTCAAACTCAGGTTTTTCGATCATCGACAATCCAAGTGTTCCAAATAAGCAAGTACTTGTTGTTCTACAGAAAGATAAAATCCCTAATACGTCGTGAGGAAAAGGGTGGGTTCAATCCAAAAGGGTTGCTACATTTCCAAGAAGTACTTATGGGCCCAAAACGGACACCGCATGCAAAAGTCACACTCAGTTCTTCGATCACCGACAATCCAAACGTTCCAAATCAGCAAGTACTTGTTCTTCCACAAATGACCAAAATCCCTTGTACATCTTGAGAAAAGGGGCGAGTTCAATCCCAAATGGTCCTTGCCATTCGAAAAAGTACTCAGGGGCCCAAAACGGACACGATATGCAAAAGTCACACCCACTTCTTCAATCACCGACAATCCAAGCGTTCCAAATAAGCAAGTGCTTGTTCTTCCACAAATAGCTAAAATCCATCATACGTCATGGCGAAGCTATGAGTTCAATTCAAAAGGGTCACTAAATTTCTGAAAAGTACTTATGGGCCCAAAACGGACCCCGTATGCAGAAGTCACACTCAATTCTTTGATCGCTGACAATCCAAGCATTCCAAAAAAGCAAGTGCTTGTTCTTCCAAAAATGGTCGAAATCACTCATACGAGGCAAGGAAAAGGGTGGGTTCAATCCAAAAGGGTCGCTATATTTCCGAAAAGTATTTATGGGCCCAAAACGGATACCATATGCAAAAGTCACGCTCAGTTCTTCGATCGCCGACAATCCAAACGTTCCAAATAAGCAAGTGCTTGTTCTTCGACAAATGGTCAAAATCCATCATACATCACGGCGAAGCTATAAGTTCAATTCAAAAGAGTCGCTACATTTTTGAAAAGTACTTATGGGCCAAAAATGGACACCGCATGCAAAAGTCAGACTCAGTTCTTCGATTGTTGACAATCCAAACGTTCCAAATAAGCAATGCTTGTTCTTCCACAAACAGCCAAAATCTCTTGTGCATCTCGAGAAAAAGGGTGAGTTCAATCCAAAATGGTCCCTACCTTTCGAAAAAGTACTTATGGACCCAAAACGGACACGATATGCAACAGTCACACTCAGTTTTTCGATCTCGGACAATCGAAGCGTTCCAAATAAGAAAGGGCTTGTTCTTCCACAAATGGTCAAAATCCGTCATATGTCACGGCAAAGCTGT